>NC_092771.1:48904117-49029023 GCF_047496795.1 Chiloscyllium punctatum | reverse complement strand
GCATGATTACTTATACAAGGTAATTGCACTCACAGCAGTGTGTAATTGTTTCAACCAAGAGCTGGGTCAACAAGAATGAAAACTATGTGAAGGAAATATATAATTGTTTTTGTATTATCTAAGATGTGCATACAAGAACGAAACGTTCCTGCAAACAATGGTAGATGTTACAGACAAATAGATAAGGTGCTGTGAGGGTGTAGATTAAGCCAGATATGCCTGTACAAGCAGTAGTTATAAGCATCTGTTTCCCACTTCTGCAAAAACAAAAACAAACCCCAATTAAAAGGTCATAAAGCTCAATGTGGATGAGGAATGGGAGGGAATGTTACAAGGGAAACAGATGGCAGTGAAGGAGGATATACCTAACAATGGGCCACAGCAGGATGTGGTGAAATAGCCGAGTAAAACTTGTACTTTGTTATGCACAAGGCCGGATACGGCAAGAGATAGACAACAGTAATGGGCACCAGGTTGGGAGGAGTGAATCCTATATAAGATATGGACTTGCTAAACTCTGGGTGCCTTACTGCAGGCACCGCGCTTGCAAGTGTATAATAAATGATACTGATTGCTTCAGATCTTGTCTGGGACTGAAATTATTGAAGTGCATGAGTTTTGTTTCTCAAAACTAGGGGTTCATCCGGGATATTCTTCCATCGCTGGGGGGAGTGGCTGTCCCTGGACACTGGGAAGATGCGTCCTGTTCCCAATTGAGGAGCGGTCTCGTCTCCCAGTTTGGTCCACTCCCTTGGGCAACTGGAACGAATCCCACAAGAGAGACATCTGAATCAGACAGTGATAGGAGGTCGATAGAAAATACAGAAAATGGGGCCAGGCAACTCTGTGCACAGACCAAGGTAAGAAAACTGACTTTTAAGTATTGCCTTGGTGGTCGGGAAAAGGGGTATTTAATCGCTGAGGGACTGGCGAACGCCCTGAGAAATGGGGGGTACGCAGAGTAAGTCAAACTGTGACAAAGTAAAGGAAGAAAAGGTCCCTGGTAACATTCCTCCAGAAAGTCCGTTCGGGAGGATGTTAAGGAAATGGACAAGTAAGACTTGTACAAGGGAAAAAGATAAAAAGAAAATGATGGAATATTGTTGTTTATTATGGACCAAAGAACCAATCCTTCGTCCGGCTGTCTTCTGGCCAAAGTTCGGACGAGAATTGGGTCTGTCAGTATTTAGATTTGTATGTGAATAATAAACAACCGTTTCGTCAAGAAGAGGCAGACTATGTGTCCTGTTGGAAGGGCAGTTTGGGAATGATAGTAGTAAAGACAAGGGATTCCCCCTCTGCCCCACCCAGTCCTTGGGATCCTCTTGGCTGTTTGACCCCCGCCCCCCCACTCCTCCTATACCATAACATCAGATTGGGTGGAAATGGGGGAGGAGGAGAGACAGACAGGGACAGGGAACGGATGACCCACAAGAGGAGGAAGAAGGGGCAGTGGACGGGGATGTTGTTGTCCCAGACCCTCAATCCTCAACGAAAGAAAAGGAAGAGAAAGTAGACGTAGAGGAGGCCTCCAGAGGATCTAAATCAAAGCCGAAGGAGAGGAAAACAAAAACAAAAAAAGGGGGAAGAATGTAAAGAGTTATCCTCTTCGGGAGGTACCAGTAGGGGACAAAGAGATTGGGTTTGTAAGTGCCCCCTCACCAGTGGGGAGGTCAGAACATTTAAAAAGGAGATGAAGGTCCTGGTTGAGGATCCGGTAGGGTTGTCTGAACAAATTGATCAATTCTTGGGGCCCAGTCTGTATACATGGACAGAGTTAATGTCTATTTTGAATATATTATTTACTGGAGAAGAAAGGGGACTTATTCGAGGAGCATCCATTAAAATATGGGACAGGGAACATCCCACTGGGGACAGGGAGAGACGAAGTTTCCCCTCAGAGACCCCCAGTGGGACAATTAAAACCCGGATCATAGAGAAGAAATAAGGGAATTGAAAGACCTGATTCTAAAAGGAGTAAGAGAGGCAGTTCCAAAGTCGCAGAATTTGACTAAAGCCTTTGAAGTTAGACAGGAGAAAGATCAGACTCCCACAGCTTTCCTGCCACGATTACGAGACTCAATGTGGAGATATTCTGGAATGAACCCTGAGGACCCAGTGGCACAGGGTCTTTTGAAAGTACATTTTGTGACAAAGGCATGGCCAGACATACAGAGAAAGATACAGAAGATAGAAGGGTAGAGTGAAAAACCATGAGATGAATTGTTAAGAGAGGCACAGAAAGTGTTTGTAAAGAGAGAGGAGGAGAGACAAAAACAGAAGGTGAAAATGATGGGAGCTACGGTTGATGAGGTAGTTAAGAAAAGAATGGGACCAATAGTGAGCAACCGGAGGGTGGGTGGCAGCATGTAGGGCAGAGAGGGAGAGGGAGAGGACAAGGGGGAGAGGGAGAGGGAGAGGACAAGGGGGAGAGGGAGAGGGAGAGGACAAGGGGGAGAGGGAGAGGGAGAGGACAAGGGGGAGGGGGAGAGGGAGAGGACAAGGGGGAGAGGGAGAGGGAGAGGGAGAGGGAGAGGACAAGAGGGAGAGGGAGAGGGAGAGGACAAGGGGGAGAGGGAGAGGGAGAGGGAGAGGACAAGGGGGAGGGGGAGAGGGAGAGGAGAGGACAAGGGGGAGAGGGAGAGTGAGAGGGAGAGGGAGAGGGAGAGGGAGCGGACAAGGGGGAGAGGGAGAGGGAGAGGGAGAGGGAGAGGACAAGGGGGAGGAGGAGAGGGAGAGGACAAGGGGAGAGGGAGAGGGAGAGGACAAGGGGGAGAGGGAGATGGAGAGGACAAGGGGGAGAGGGAGAGGGAGAGGACAAGGGGGAGAGGGAGAGGAGAAGGGGGAGCATTTGATGGAGGATTCAGGTGACAGGGGCAGAGATGGAAGTCTCCACAGGCAGGATGCCATTATTATGGAAAGATAGGGCATTTTAAGCGGCACTGTCCTGATCTACAAAGGGAAGAAAGGGCAATTCCGCTTATGAATTTTGATGAAGAATAGGGGTGTCAGGGGTTCCTGCCCTCGGGGGCCCACCAGGAACCCTTGATAAACCTGAAGGTGGGACCCTGTAGGGAAGAGGTAGTCTTCCTAGTAGATACGGGGACAGCACGGTCATCGCTGAATTTTAAACCAAAGAAAGTAGGAATGTCAACACTGTCAATTACTGTTTCGGGGGTAAAAAGGGGAAGGATTTACTGTTCCAGTATTTGAACAGTATTTGATAGAAGGTCCTAAGGATAGGTTCACAGGGGAACTGCTGTATATCCCTGATAAAGGAAGTAACTTACGAGGGAGAGACCTAATTGTCCTCTTAGGACCGGAGATTGGAATTCAGGAAAAAGAATTAGTTGTACAAAAGGCAATGTTGACAGAGGATGTGGAGAGAGAGAGATAGACCCGATTGTATGGGCTAGAGAAGGGAATCGTGGAAAACTACAGATTCCTCCCCTAGAAATAAGTTTAAAAAGGAAAGGGGACGTTGTCTGTGAGCAACATTATCCCATTTCCATAGAAGGTAAACGAGGACTGCAGCCAGTAATTGAGGGATTGATTAGAGATGGATTGTTGGAGCCATGTATATCTCCTTATAATACCCCAATACTACCAGTGCGGAAATCCGATGGAACTTATCGATTGGTGCAGGATTTGAGAACATTAAATCGAATAGTACAGATCAGGCACCCAGTGGTGCCAAACCCCTATACCTTATTAAGTAAGATCCCTCATGACCACAAATGGTTTAGTGTGATAGATTTAAAGGATGCCTTTTGGGCTTGTCTCTTGGCAGAGGAAAGTAGGAATTTGTTTACCTTTGAATGGGAAGACCCCAGGACAGGACAGAAACAGCAATACCGGTGGGTCGTGCTCCCCAGGGGTTTACGGAATCCCCGAATTTATTTAGACAGATGTTAGAACAAATATTGGAGAAATTTAGCAGCCCCAAGGGGACTCCCTGTTGCAGGATGTAGCTGACATCTTAGTAACAGGAAAAAGAAGAGAAAGAATAGTAGAAGCCACGAACAAATTATTGAATTTCCTGGGTCAGCAGGGACTGAGGGTATCTAAAAACAAACTACGATATGTGGAGCAAGAAGTGAAATACTTGGGACATTTAGTTAGTGAGGAAAAGCGAAAGATAAGCCCGGAACGGATAGAGGGAATAGTGGGAATGCCGCTGCCCAGGACTAAACGGGAGTTACGGACATTTTTGGGTCTAACGGGATATTGCAGATTGTGGATTGATTCCTATGGACAGAAGACTAAGAAATTATATCTCAAACTATGAGAGGGGGAACCAAAATGTCTAAGTTGAGATGATGAGAAAAAAGAACGAGTTGAGGAACTCAAAAGAGATCTGATCCATGCCCCCGTGTCAGCCTGACCTTCTCGAGATAAACCTTTCCACCTCTTTGCTACCGTGGATAAGGGAGTGCCTTTGGGAGTATTAACCCAGAGGTGGGGAGGAATGAAACAGCCAGGAGCATATCTTTCGAAGCTATTGGATCCAGTATCCCGGGGGTGACCTGAGTGTGTGCAGGCTGTGGCTGCCACTGCACTGTTGGTGGGGGAAAGCAGAAAGCTTACATTTGGGGGAGCCCTAATAGTAAGCACTCCACACCAAGTGAGAACGATCCTAAACCAAAAAGCTGGGCGATGGTTGGCAGACTCGCAGATTCTGAAATATGAGGCAATATTAATAGAAAAGGATGATCTAGTGTTGGTCACGGACAATTGTTTAAATCCAGCTGCCTTTCTTTGGAAAGGGGAAGGAGACTCTCCTCAGAATCCAGGGCACGATTGCTTTGACATTATAGAATACCAAACTAAGGTCCGCATGGACCTGAGAGATGTTCCACTTCATGCAGGAGCCCCACATTTTATAGACGGATCATCCCGGGTGACTGAAGGGAAAAGACATAATGGGTATGCAGTCGTAGATGGGATGGAAGGTAGTGTGGTCGAGGCAGGAAGGTTGCCAAATGTGTGGTCAGCTCAGACCTGCGAACTCTATACATTGGAAAGAGCCCTTAGGGCGTTAGAAAATAAAGAGGGAACAATATTCACTGACTCTAAATATGTATTTGGTGTTGGCACGTTCGGAAAGATATGGCAGGAAAGCGGGCTGATCAATAGCCGGGGGAAGGAATTAGTACACGAGGAGTTGATTAAACGGGTCTTGGAATCCCTATTACTCCCCCGAGAAATAGGGGTAGTGCATGGAAATGGTCATCAGAAAGGAAATGAACCTGAAGTTAGGGGAAATAGATTAGCCGATGAAGTGGCTAAGGAAGCAGCCCTGAACCCACAAGAAGTGGTGATCCATTCCATAATACCTACTGTCCCAGGTCCTCGGGAAGCTCCAATATGTACTGAAAGTGAGGAAAAAGAATTGAGAGATTTCAGGGCTGTAAAAACAGCAGACGGGCATTGGAGGTTACCTGATGGAAGGGAAATGTTAAACAAAATGATGATGGGAGAGATTATGGCTGTCCTACACCAAGGCAGCCATTGGGGAGTACAAGCAATGTGTGATTTAGTTCTTAGGGAATATGGATGAAAAGGAATATATACAATTGTTAAACAAATATGTGAGGGATGTATCATATGCAGAAAGGTAAATAAGAAAGTCTTGAGAAAACAGACCCCAGGAGGAAGAGACCCAGGATTGAGACCTTTCCAGAGTATACAAGTAGATTATACTGAACTCCCTATGGTAGGCAGACTAAAGTATATACTGGTTATAGTAGATCATCGATCTGGTTGGGTTGAGGCATACTCCCGAGCTACTGCCACTGCGAGTGGGGTGTCTAAAACAATATTAGAGCACATAATTCTCTGATATGGGCTAGTGAACCGTATAGATTCTGACCAAGGAACTTATTTTACCTCTAAAGTGTTACAGGGGGTAATGAAAGGGTTGGGAATTTCCAGGGAGTTCCATACTTAATGGCACCCACCATCATCAGGAAGGGTTGAGAGAATGAACCAAACACTCAAATGACAGCTCACTAAATTGATAATAGAAACCAGACTTCCTTGGACCAAATGTTTACCTATAACTCTCTTGTGAGTACGAACAGCCCCAAGGAAAGATTTGGGACTATCCCCCTATGAAATCTTATTTGGATTACCTTATCTGGGAACAAATGGGGAATTGCCACTTCCCGAAACTAAAGACTTGTTCTTAAAGAAGTATATACTGGGCTTGTCCTCCACTTTGTCTCTCCTCAGGAAACAGGGTTTATTGGCACAGACTCCACCCCTTGAATTCACCGTTCATACCATCCGGCCGGGAGATTGGGTCTCAGTAAAATCATGGACAGAGACTAAATTACAGCCGGACTGGGAAGGGCCGTACCAGGCTCTTTTGACGACCGAAACGGCAATAAGGATGGTGGGGAAAGGCTGGACTCACTACACTCGGATCAAAGGGCCAGTGGACCCTCCAGTTGAGGAAGAAGTCTGGACAGCCGAATCAATGCAAGACCCACTGAAACTCAGACTAAAGAGACTTTGAGTAACTGATTATACAGTGGTGACACGAGCGCGGGATTATTTCTGTAAGATTGTATATTAAGTCTTTTGGTGCTCCAACACCATTTTTAGAATGCTGGGGATGCTTTAGGGTTATGATACAAGCTCTCTTAATATTGGGATTTTGTCAAATAACGGTCCCTGAGTCTGATAATCCACAGGTAATAGACGCTGATGTATGCAGCTTAAATTGTGGGGATGGAGATAATCAGAGACAGTACCACAGCTCAGAGATACATCTTAATCCTATGGGGATGGCCTTGGGGATGGTACTTGGTATAATGGTCTCGTCACAGTACACCGGGGCCCCCTTCCGACCAGCTCTCGATTGTCCTGATAAAAAGTGTAACCCAATATGCTTAACGATAAAGAAAACCACATGGCACGAAGCAATTCTGGGGGTGGGGGGGGGGGGGGGGGGTAGGGTGGGGCACCTATGAGATACAATTAAGTGAAACATTTGGGATAGAAATGAAAGCAAATGGGAAGGATTTCTTGGGCTGTTGTTTTCGAATTAGCGTAGGACAGGGAAAACGGGTAGAACTACTGGATAATAAGATATAACCTTTCACCTCTCCCGATGACCCTAAAGTAGTAAAAATTACAGAGGAAAACGACTTAAAACAGACCATCGAAATAGAAACTGGGTATGGGGATGCAAATGTCTGGGTTGAATGGGTAAAGTATCCTGTGAAAAGTCTGAACAAGACCAATTGCTATGCATGTGCCTCCGGTCGGACAGTGACCCAGGGGGTTGCCTTTCCACTCGGGTGGAAGGGAGACAGGAAGGGCATGAAATGTATGATAGCCCTGTATCAGGATGAGATTGCATGGAATGATAGGAATTGTACCTCCCTATCTCTGATGTTCCCTCCCTTGGAGAAGAAAGACTCAAAAGCCTCCCCCTCCCCCTCCCCCCACGTTTCCAGCCGCAGTCGGAAATCACACGTTGTGTGTGCATATAGGAGGTGTGTAATTGTTTTAGCCAAGAGCTGAGTCAACAAGAATGGAAACGATGTGGAAGAAATAATTGTATTAGCTAAAATTGTATGACAGAATGAAACGTGACTGCAAAACAATGGTAGATATTACAGGGGAATAGATAAGATTCTGTGAGGGGAGGAAGTTAAGCTCGATATGCCTGTACAAACAGTAGGTATAAACATCTGTTTCCCACTTTTACAGAAACACAGGAACAAACCCCAATTAAAAGGGTCATAGGGATCAGGGGAAGGTAGAAATGGAGGGAGTAGATAATGGTGAAGAAAGAATATGCCTAACAATGACCTACAGCAGGATGAGGTCAAACGGCCTTGTGAGGCCAGAAATAAGCATTTTGTCACAGACAAGGCCGGATAAGGCAAGAGATAAACAGGGGTAATGGGGGCCCGTCTTAGGGAAGTGGAGGATGTAAACAGGGGAGGAAGCAATGTAAAACAAAAGAAACTAAATTATATAAATATTGTGTATTGATTGAATTTGGGGTGTGCATGTCCCCTGCCTTATAGACACTGGACATCACACCCTCTTGCAAGAGTAAAATAAAGGACACTACTGATTCAGATTTTGTCTCGGACTGCAATTATTGAAGTCTGTGAGCTTTGTTTCTCATAGTCCCAGACCCTAACCACTGGATTAATCCGGCCAACCCCACACTCTCAGGCACTCTGTTCCAGACACTAACCCCTGGATTAATCCGGTCTCCCCACACCATCAGACACTCTCTTCCAGACCCTAACCCCTGGATTAATCCGGCCTATCCCACTCTCTCAGGCACTGTGTTCCACACACTAACCCCTGGAGTAATCCGGTCTATCCCACATTCCATACACTATATTCATACACTATGCACTGTATTCCATACACTAACCCCTGGATTAATCCGGCTTGTCCCACACTCTCAAATGCTGTGTTTCAATCCTTAACACCTGGATTAATCCGGCCTATCCCTCACACTCAGACATTCTGTTCCAGACCCTAACCCCTGGATTGACCCAGTGTCCCCACTCTCAGGCACTGTATTCCAGACACTAACCTCTGGATTTACCCGGCCTATCCCACACTCTCAGGCACTGTATTCCAGACACTAACCCCTGGATTAATCTGACCTATCCCACTCTCTCAAGCACTGTGTTCCAGACCCTAACCCCTGGATTAATCCAGTCTATCCCATAAACTCAGAAAATATACTCCAGACCCTAACCCCTGGATTGACCCGGCCACCCCAAACTCTCTGACACTGTGTTCCAGTCCGTAACCGCTGGATTAATCTGGCATACACCACATTCTCAGACACTGTTCCAGACCCTATCCCCTGGATTAATCCGGCCTATCCCACATTCTCAGACACTGTGTTCTAGAACCTAACCCCTGGATTAATCCAACCCATCCCACTCTCTCAGACAATGTATTCCAGACACTAACCCCTGGATTAATCCAGTTTATCCCACAATTTCCGGTACTTTGTTGTAGACCCGAACCACTGGATTGACCCGCTCGCCCCACACTCTCAGACACTAAATTCCAGACCCTAACCCCTGGATTACGCCGGCCTATCCCACAATCTCGGACACTGTCTTCTCAACCCTAACCATTGGATTAATCCAGCACACCCACACTCGCAGACACCGCATTCCAGAACCTACGTCCTGGATTAACCCGGCCTATCCCACACTCTCAGGCACTCTGTTCCAGACACTAATCCCTGGATTAATCCGGCCTATTCCACTCTCTCAGACAATGTGTTCCACACACTAACCCCTGGATTAATCGGTCTATCCCACATTCTCAAACACTCTATTCCAGACATAAATCCCTGGATTGACCCGGCCTATCCTACACTCTCAGACACTGTGTTCCAGACCCTAACTCCTGCATTAATCCAGCCTATCCCACACTCTCAAATGCTGTGTTCCAGACCTTAACACCTGGATTAATCCGGCCTATCCCTCACACTCAGACATTCTGTTCCAGACCCTAACCCCTGGATTACATAGAACATAGAACATAGAAGAATACAGCGCAGTACAGGCCCTTCGGCCCTCGATGTTGCGCCGATCCAAGCCCACCTAACCTACACTAATCCACTATCCTCCATATACCTATCCAATGCCCGCTTAAATATCCATAAAGAGGGAGAGTCCACCACTGCTACTGGCAGAGCATTCCATGAACTTACGACTCGCTGAGTGAAGAACCTACCCCTAACATCAGTCCTATATCTACCCCCCCTTAATTTAAAGCTATGCCCCCTTGTAATAGCTGACTCCATACGTGGAAAAAGGTTCTCACTGTCAACCCTATCTAACCCCCTAATCATCTTGTACACCTCTATCAAGTCACCCCTAAACCTTCTTTTCTCCAATGAAAACAACCCCAAGCACCTCAACCTTTCCTCATAGGATCTTCCTACCATACCAGGCAACATCCTGGTAAACTTCCTCTGCACCCGTTCCAGTGCCTCCACATCCTTCCTATAGTATGGCGACCAAAACTGCACACAATATTCCAGATGCGGCCGCACCAGAGTCTTATACAACTGCAGCATGACCTCAGGACTCCGGAACTCAATTCCTCTACCAATAAAAGCCAGTACGCCATATGCCTTCTTCACTGCACTATTTACCTGGGTGGCAACTTTCAGAGATCTGTGTACATGGACACCAAGATCCCTCTGCTCTTCCACACTACCAAGTATCCGACCATTAGCCCAGTACCCCATCTTTTTGTTACTCTTACCAAAGTGAATCACTTCACACTTAGCTACATTGAACTCCATTTGCCACCTTTCTGCCCAGCTCTGCAGCTTCTCTATATCTCGCTGTAACCTGACACATCCTTCCTCACTGTCTACAACTCCTCCGACTTTCGTATCATCCGCAAACTTGCTCACCCAACCTTCTAACCCTTCTTCCAGGTCATTTACAAAAATGACAAACAGCAATGGTCCCAAAACAGATCCTTGAGGAACACCACTAGTGACAGCACTCCAAGATGAACCTTTGCCATCAACTACTACCCTCTGTCTTCTTCCAGAGAGCCAATTCCTAATCCAAACCTCCAACTCACCCTCAATGCCATATCTCTGTATTTTCTGCAGTAGCCTACCATGGGGGACCTTATCAAACGCCTTACTAAAATCCATATATACCACATCAAAAGCTTTCCCCTCATCTACCTCCTTAGTCACCTTCTCAATAAATTCAATTGACCCAGTGTCCCCACTCTCAGGCACTGTATTCCAGACACTAACCTCTGGATTAATCCAACCTATCCCACTCTCTCACACACTGTGTTCCAGACCCTAACTCCTGGATTAATCCGGTCTATCCCATAAACTCAGACAATGTATTCCAGACCCTAACCCCTGGATTGACCCAGCCACCACAAACTCTCTGACACTGTGTTCCAGACCCTAACCCCTGGATTAATCCGGCCTCCCCACACTCTCAGACACTGTGTTCCAGACCCTAACCCTTGGATTAATCCAGCCTATCCCACACTCACAGACACTGTGTTCCAGACCTAACCCTTGGATTGAATCTGCCTTCCCTCCTCTCTCCAGCACTTTGTTCCAGTCCCTAACCCCTGGATTAATCCGGCCTATCCCACACTCTCGGGCACTGTGTTCCAGACACCAACCCCTGGATTAATCCGACCTATACTACTCTCTCAAGCACTGCGTTCCAGACCCTAACTCCTGGAATATTCCGGCCTATCCCACACTCACAAACTGTGTTCCAGACCCTAACCCCTGGATTGACCCGGCCACACCAAACTCTCTGACACTGTGTTCCAGGCACTCACCCCTGGATTGACCCGGCCACCCTAAACTCTGTTCCAATCCCTAACCCATGGATTAATCCAGCCAATACACACTCTCAGGCTCTGTGTTCCAGACCCTTATTCCTGGATTAATCCGGCCTCCCCCACACTGTTGGACACTGTGTTCCAGACCCTAACCCCTTAATTAATCCGACCAATCCCACACTCTCAGACATTGCGTTCCAGAGTGTAACCCCTGGATTGACCGGGCCTATCCCACACTCTCAGACACTGTGTTCCAGACACTAACCCATGGACTAATCTGGCATACACCACATTCTCAGACTCTGTGTTCCAGACCTTAGCCCCTGGATTCAACCGGCCTATCCCACACTCACAAGCACTTTGTTCCAAACCCAAACCACTGGATTAATCCGGCCTATCCCACACTCTCAGACAATGTATTCCAGACACCAGCGCATTGATTAATCCGGACTATCCCACAATCTCCGGCACTTTGTTCCAGACCCTAACCACTGGATTGACCCGCTCTCCCCACACTCTGAGACATTGTGTTCCAGTGCCTAACCCCTGGATAGACCGGGCCTATCCTATACTCTCGGACACTGTGTTCCAGGCACTCACCCCTGGATTAATCCGGCCTCTCCCACACTCTCAAGTACTTTGTTCCAGACCCTAACCCCTGTATTGACCCGGCCACCCCAAACTCTCTGACACTGTGTTCCAGACCCTAACCCCTGGATTGACCGGCCAATACACCCTCTCAGGCACTGTGTTCCAGACCCTAACGTCTGGATTAATCCCGCCTATCCCAGACACTGTAGTCCAGATCCTAGCCCTTGGATACATCTGACCTATCCCACACCCTCAGACACATGTTCCAGACACAAACCCCTGGATTAATCCGGCCTATCCCATAATCTAAAACATTGTGTTCCAGACCCTAACCCCTGCATTAATCCAGCCTATCCCACACTCTCAGACACTGTGTTCCAGACCCTAACCCCTGGATTAATCCGGCCTATCCCACACTCGCAGACATATGTTCCAGACCCTAACCCTTGGATTGAATCTGCCTTCCCCACATTCTCTGGCACTTTGTTCCAGTCTCTAACTCCTGGATTAATCCGGCCTCCCCCACACTCTTCGGCACCGTGTTCCAGACACTAACCATTGGATTAATCCGGCCTATCCCACACTCTCAGACACTATGTTCCACACCGTAATCCCTGGATTAATCCGGCCTATCCCACAGTCTCAGGGACTGTGTTCCAGACACTAACCATTGGATTGACGCGGCCTATTCCACACACCCAGACACTAACCCCTGGATTAATCCGGCCTATCCCACACTTCCAAGTACTTTGCTCCAGACTCTAACCCCGGGATTGAATCGGCCTTCCCACCACTTTCCGGCAATTTGTACCAGACCCTAACCCCTGGATTAATCCCATCTATCCTACTCCCGCAGTCACTGTATTCCAGACCCAAACCGCTGGATTAATCTGGCCTATCCCACACTCTCTGACACTGTGTTCCAGACACTAACCCCTGGATTAATCCAGCCTATCCCACACTCTCAAAAGCTGTTTCCCAGACCTTAACACCTGGATTAATCCGGCCTATCCCTCACGACCAGACACTGTATTTCAGACACCAACCCCTGGATTAATCCGGCCTATCCCACACTCTCAGACACTGTAGTCCAGACACTCACCCCTGGATTAATCCGACCTATCCCACTCTCTCAAGCACTGTGTTAAAAGACCCTAACTCCTGGAATATTCCGGACTATCCCACACTCACACACTGTATTCCAGACCCTAACCCCTGGATTGACCCTGCCTCCCCAAACTCTCTGACACTGTGTTCCAGACCCTAACCCTGGATTAGGCCGGCCTATCCACACTGTCAGACACAGTGTTACAGACCCTAACACCTGCATTAATCCGACCGATCCCACACTCTTAGACATTGTGTTCCAGTGCGTAACCCCTGGATAGACCAGGCCTATCCCACACTCTCAGACACTGCGTTCCTGGCCCTAACCCCTGGATTGACCTGGCCTATCCTACACTCTCAGATATTAGATTAATCCGGCCTATCCCATACTCTCAGACAATGTAACCAGACACTAACCCCTGGATTAATCTGGTCTATCCCACACTCTCAGACACTCTGTTCCAGACCCTAACCCCTGGATTAATCCGGCCTATCCCACACTCTCAGACACTGTGTTCCAGACCCTAACACTTGGAATATTCCGGCCTACTCCACACCCTCAGCCACTCTGTTCCAGACACTAACCCCTGGATAAATCCGGCCTATCCCACACTCTCAGCCACTGTGTTCCAGACCCTAACCCCTGGATTGACCCAGCCAATTCCACACTCTCAGACATTGAGTTCCAGACCCTAGATCCTGGGTTATTTCGGCCTCCCCAAACTCTCAGGCACTTTGTTCCAGACCCTAACACCTGGATTAATCCGGCCTATCCCACACTCACCGACACTTTGTGCCAGACCCTAACCCCTGGATTAATCCGGCCGATCCCACACTCTCAGACACTGTATTCCAGACCCTAACCCCTGGATTATTCCGGCCTCAACACACTCTCATGCACTTTTTTCAAGCTCCTAACACCTGGATTAATCCGGCCTAACCAATACTCCCAGATACCTTGTTCCAGACTCTAACCCTGGGATTGAATCGGCCTTCCCCACACTCTCCAGCACTTTGTACCAGACCCTAACCCCTGGATTAATCTGGCCTGTCCTACTCCTGCACACACTGCATTCCAGACCCACACTGCTGCATTAATCCGGCCTATCCCACACTCTCAGACACTGTGTTCCAGACCCTAATGCCTGGATTAATCCGGCCTATCCTACACTCTCAGACACTGTGTTCCAGACCCTAATGCCTGGATAAATCCGGCCTATCCCACACTTTCAGCCACTGTGTTCCAGACACTGGAATGGCCCGACCTATTCCACACTCTCAGACAGTGAGTTCCAATTCCTAAATCCTGGGTTATTCCAGCCTACCCACACTCTCAGGCACTTTGTTCCAGACGCTAACCCCTGCATTAAGTCGGCCTATCCCTCACTCCCAGATATTTTATTCCAGTCTCGAACCCCGGGATTGAATCAGCCGTCCCCACACTTTCCGGCACTTTGTACCAGACCCTAACGCCTGGATTAATCCGGCCTATCCTACACTCTCAGACACTGTGTTTCAGACCCTAACCCCTGGATTAATCCAGCCTATCCAAAACTCTCAAACGCTGTGTCCCAGACTTTAACACCTGGATTAATCCGGCCTATCCCTCAGGCTAAAACACTGTGTTCCAGACCCTAACCCCTGGATTAATCCGGCCTATCCTACACTCTCAGACACTGCGTTCCAATCCCTAAATCCTGGGTTATTCCAGTCTCCCCACACTCTCAGGCACTTTGTTCCAGACCCTAACTCCTATATTAATCCGGTTTGTACCACATTCTCAGACACTGTGTTCCAGACCCTAACCCCTGGATTATTCTGGCCTCCCCACAGTCTCAGGCACATTGTTCCAAACCCTAACGCCTGGATTGACCTGTATTCCAGACACCAACCCCTGGATTGACCTGGCCTATCCCACACTCTCAGACACTGTGTTCCAAACACTAACCCCTGGATTAATTTGGCCTATCCCACACTCTCAGACACTGCGTTCCAGACCCTAATGCCTGGATTAATCCAGCCTACCCCACACACTTAGCCACTGTGTTCCAGACCCTAACACCTGGATTAATCCAGCCTATACCACACTCTCTAACGCTGTGTCCCAGACCTTAACACCTGGATTAATCCGGCCTATCCTACTCCCACAGACACTGCATTCCAGACCCACACTGCTGGATTAATCCGGCCTATTTTACACTCTCAGACACTGTGTTCCAGACCCGAACCCCTGGATTGACCTGGCCTATCCTACACTCTCAGACACTGTGTTCCAGACCCTAACTCCTGCATTAATCCGGCCTATCCCACCTTCTCAGACACTGTGTCCCAGCCTTTACCCCTGGATTAATCCGGCCGACCGCACGCTCTCAGCCCCTGTGTTCCAGACACTAACCATTGGATTGACCCGACCTATTCCACACTCTCAGACAGTGAATTCCAATCCCTAAATCCTGGGTTATTCCAGCCTCCCCACACTCACAGGCACTTTGTTCCAAACCCTAACCCCTGGATTAACACGGCCTATCCCACATTTCACAGTACTTTGGGCCTGACCCTAACCCCTGAATTAATCTGGCCTATCCCACACTCTCAGACACTGTGTTCCAGACCCTAATGCCTGGATTAATCCGGCCTATCCCACACTCCCAGATACTTTATTCCAGTCTCTAACCCCGGGATTGAATCGGCCTTCCCCACACTTTCCGGCACTTTGTACCAGACCCTAACCCCTGGATTAATCCGGCATATCCTACTCCCGCAGTCACTGTATTCCAGACCGAAACCACTGGATTAATCCGGCCTATCCTACACTCTCAAACGCTGTGTCCCAGACTTTAACACCTGGATTAATCTGGCCTATCCCTCACACTAAGACACTGTGTTCCAGACACTAACCCCTGGATAGACCCGGTGTCCCCACAATCTCAGACACTGTATTCCAGACTCGAACATTTGGATTATTCTGACCTATCTCACTCTGTCAAGCACTGCGTTCCAGACCCTAACGCCTGGAATATTCCGGTTTATCCCACTCTCACACAATGTGTTCCAGACCCTAACCCCTATATTAATCCAGTCTATCCCATAAACTCAGACAATGTTTTCCAGATCCTAACCGCTGGATTGACCCACTCTCCCCACATCTCAGACACTGTATTCCAGACCCTAATACCTGGATAGATCCGGGCTCCCGCACACTCTCGGACACTGCGTTACAGACCCGAACCCCTGGATTAATCTGGCCTATCCCATGCTCTCAGACACTGTGTTCCAGGCTCGAACCCCTGGACTAATCCGGCCTATCCCACACTCTCAAACACTGTGTTCCAGACCCTAACCCCTGAATTGACCCAACCACCCCAAACTTTCTGACACTGTGTTCCAGACCCTAACCCATAGATTAATCCGACCAATACACCCTCCCGTGACTGTTTTCCAGACCCTAACATCTGGATTAATCCAGCCTATCCCACACTCACAGACAATGTATTCCAGAGCCTAGCTCTTGGATAAACCTAGCCTATCCCACACTCTCAGACACATGTTCCAGACACTAACCCCTGGATTATTCCGAACTACCCCACACTCACAAGTACTATATTCCAGACACAAACCCCTGGATTAATCCGGCCTATCACCCAATCTCAGACATTGTGTTCCAGACTCAAACCCCAACATTAATCTGGCCTATCACACACTCACAGGCACTGTGTTCCCGACCGTAACCCCTGGATTAATCCGGCCTATCCCACACTATCAGGCACTCTGTTCCAGAGCCTAATTCCTGTATTAATCCCGTTCATCCCACTGTCTCAGACTCTGTTTTCCAGACCCTAACCCCTGGATTAATCCGGCCCATCCCACACTCTCAGACACTGTGTTCCAGACGCTAATCCCTGGATTAATCCGGCCTCCCGCACACTCTCGGACACTGTGTTACAGATCCGAACCCCTGGATTGAACGGGCCTATCCCACGCTCTCAGACACTGTATTCCAGACCCTATCCCCAAGATTAATCCGGCCTTTCCCATACTCTCAGACACTGTGTTCTAGAACCTAACCCCTCGAGAAATCCGGCCTCCCCCATACTCTCAGACACTGTGTTCCAGACCCTAACCCCTGGATTAATCCGCCTATCCCACCTTCTGAGACACTGTGTTCTAGAACCTAACTCCTGGAGTATTCCGGCCTATCCCATACTCTCAGACACTGTGTTCCAGACACTAACCATTGGATTGACCCGACCTATCCCACACTCTCAGACAGTGAGTTCCAATCCCTAAATCCTGGGTTATTCCAGCCTCCCCATACTCTCAGGCACTTTGTTCCAAACCCTAACCCCTAGATTAATCCGGCCTATCCCACACTTAACAGCACATTGTGTCTGACCCTAATCTCTGAATTAATCCGGTTTATCCCACACACTCAGACACTGTGTTCCAGACCCTAACCTCTGGATTATTCTGGCCTCACCACACTCTCATGCACTTTATTCCAGACGCTAACCCCTGGATTAAACCGGCCTATCTCACACTCTCAGACACTGTGTTCCAGACCCTAATGCCTTGATTAATCCGGCCTATCCCACACTCCCAGATACTTTATTCCAGTCTCTAACCCCGGGATTGAATCGGCCTTCCCCACACTTTCCAGCAATTTGTACCAGACCCTAACCCCTGGATTAATCCGGCCTATCCTACTCCCGCAGTCACTGTATTCCAGACCGAAACCGCTGGATTAATCCGGCCTATCCTACACTCTCACAAAAGTGTGTTCCAGACCCTAACTCCTGCATTAATCCAGCCTATCCCAACACTCTCAAACGCTGTGTCCCAGACTTTAACACCTGGATTAATCCGGCCTATCCCTCACGCTAAAACACTGTGTTCCAGACCCTAACCCCTGGATAGACCCGGTGTCCCCACACTCTCAGGCACTGTATTCCAGACTCTAACCTTTGGATTAATCTGACCTATCCCACTCTCTCAAGCACTGCGTTCCAGACCCTAACTCCTGGAATATTCCGGTTTATCCCACTCTCACACAATGTGTTCCGGACCCTAACCCCTGGATTAACCTGCTCTCCCTACACTCTCGGACACTGTGTTCCAGACCCTAACCCCTGGATTAGTCCGACCTATCCCACACTCTCAGACATTGTGTTCCAGTGCCTTACCCCTGGATAGACCGGGCCTATCCTACACTCCCAGACACTGTGTTCCAGGCACTCACCGCTGGATTAATCCGGTCTCCCCCACACTCTCAGCCTCTTTGTTCCAGACCCTAACCCCTGGAATAATCCGGCCAATACACACTCTCAGGCTCTGTGTTCCAGACCCTAATTCCTGGAGTAATCCGGCCTATCCCACACTCTCAGACACTGTGTTCCAGAATATAACCGCTGGATTCACCCGGCCAATACACCCTCTCAGGCACTGTGTTCCAGACCCTAACGTCTGGATTAATCCCGCCTATCCCAGACACTGTAGTCCAGATCCTAGCCCTTGGATAAATCTGGCCTATCCCACACCCTCAGACACATGTTCCAGAAACTAACCTCTGGATTATTCTGACCTACCCCACTCTCACAATTACTATATTCCATTCACAAACTCCTGGATTAATCCGGCCTATCCCATAATCTAAGACATTGTGTTCCAGACCCTAACCCCTGCATTACTCCAGACAATCACACACTCTCAGGCACCGTGTTCCCGACCCTAACTCCTGGATTAATCTGGCCTATCCCACACTCTCAGGCACAGTGTCACAGACCCTAATTCCTGTATTAATCCGGCCTATCCCACACTCTCAGACACTGTGTTCTAGAACCTAACCCCTGTATTAATCCGGCCTATCTCACACTCTCAGGCACTGTGTTCTAGACCCTAAAGCCTGGATTAATTCGGCCTATCCCACACTCCCAGATACTTTATTCCAATCTCTAACCCCTGGATTGAATCGGCATTCCCCACACTTTCCGGCACTTTGTACCAGACCCTAACCCCTGGATTAATCCGGCCTATCCTACTCCCGCAGTCACTGTATTCCAGACAGAAACCGCTGCATTAATCTGGCCTATTCCACACTCTCAGACACTGTGTCCCAGACTTGAACACCTGGATTACTCTGGCCTATCCCTCACGCTAAGACACTGTGTTCCAGACATAAACCTCTGGATAGACCCGGTGTCCCCACACTCTCAGACACTGAATTCCAGACCGGAACCTCTGGATTAATCCGGCCTATCCCACACTCTCAGGCACTGTATTCCAGACTCTAACCTTTGGATTATTCGGACCTATCCCACTCTGTCAAGCACTGCGTTCCAGACCCTAACTCCTGGAATATTCCGGTTTATCCCACTCTCACACAATGTGTTCCAGACCCTAGTCCCTGGATAAATCCGGCCTCCTGTCACTCTCGGACACTGTGTTACAGACTTGAACCCCTGGATTAATCTGGCCTATCCCACGCTCTCAGACACTATGTTCCAGACCCTAATGCCTGGATTAATCCGGCCTACCCCACACTCTCAGCCACTGTGTTCCAGACACTAACTCCTGCATTAATCCGGCCTATCCCACACTCTCACGCACTGTGTCCCAGACCTTATCCCCTGGATTAATCCGGCCTACCACACACTCTCAGCCACTGTGTTCCAGACAGTAACCATTGGATTGACCCGACCTATCCCACACTGTCAGACAGTGAGTTCCAATCCCTAAATCCTGGGTTATTCCAGCCTCCCCACACTCTCAGGCACTTTGTTCTAAACCCTAACCCCTGAATTAATCCGGCCTATACCACACTCCCAGACACTGTGTTCCAGACCATAACCCCTGGATTATTCTGGCCTCCCCACACTCCCATGCACTTTGTTCCAGACCCTAATGCCTTGATTAATTCGGCCTATCCCACACTCCCAGATACTTTTTTCCAGACTCTAACCCCGGAATTGAATAGGCCTTCCCCACACTTTCCGGCACTTTGTACCAGACCCTAACCCCTGGATTAATCCGGCCGATCCCACACGCTCAGACACTGTGTTCCAGACCTGAACCCCTGGATTGAACTGGCCTATCCTACACTCTCAGACACTGTGTACCAGACACTAACTCCTGCATTAATCCAGCCTATCCCACACTCTCAAACGCTGTGTCTCAGACCTTAACACCTGGATTAATCCGGCCTATCCCTCACATTCAGACACTGTGTTCCAGACCCTAATGCCTGGTTTAATCCGGCCTACCCCACACTTTCAGCCACTGTCTTCCAGACCCTAATCTCTGGATTAATCCGGCCTATCCCACACACTCAGGCGCTGTATTCCAAACTCTAACCTTTGGATTAATCTGACCTATCCCACTCTGTCAAGCACTGCGTTCCAGACCCTAACTCCTGGAATATTCCGGTTTATCCCACGCTCACAGAATGTGTTCCAGACCCTAACCCCTGGATTAATCCAGCCTATCCCATACTCTCAGACACTGTGTTCCAGACCCTAACCCCTGGATTAATCCGGCCTCCCGCACACTCTCATACACTGTGTTACAGACCCGAACCCCTGGATTGACCGGGCCTATCCCACGCTCTCAGACACTGTGTTCCAGACCCTAACCCCTGGATTAATCCGGCCTCACCCACACTCTCGGATACTGTGTTCCAGAACCTAACCCCTCGAGTAATCCGGCCTATCCAAAACTCTCAGGCACTGTGTTCCAGAAGCTAAGAGCTGAATTAATTCATCCTCCCACACACTCACAGACACTGTATTCCAGACCCTAACCCCTGGATTGACCCGTCCTATCGTACACTCTCAGACATTGTGTTTCAGAAGGTAACCCCTGGATTAATCTGGCCATTCCCACATGCTCTCAGGCACTGTGTTCCAGACCCTAACCCCTGGATTAATCCAGCCTATCCCACACATTCAGGCACTGTGTTCCAGACCCTAACCCCTGGATTAATTCGGCCTATCCCACATCTCAGGCACTGTATTCCAGACCCTAACCCCTGGATTAATCCAGCCTATCCCACACATTCAGGTACTGTGTTCCAGACCCTAACCCCTGGATTAATCCGGCCTATCCCACATTCTCAGGCACTGTATTTCAGACCCTAACCACTGGATTAATTCGGCCTATCCCACATCTCAGGCACTGTATTCCAGACCCTAACCCCTGGATTAATCCAGCCTATCCCACGCATTCAGGTACTGTGTTCCAGACCCTAACCCCTGGATTAATCTGGCCTATCCCACATCTCAGGCACTGTGTTCCAGACCCTAACCCCTGGATTAATCCGGCCTATCCCACATTCTCAGGCACTGTATTCCAGACCCTAACCCCTGGATTAATTCGGCCTATCCCACATCTCAGGCACTGTATTCCAGACCCTAACCCCTGGATTAATCCAGCCTATCCCACACATTCAGGTACTGTGTTCCAGACCCTAACCCCTGGATTAATCTGGCCTATCCCACATCTCAGGCACTGTGTTCCAGACCCTAACCCCTGGATTAATCCGGCCTATCCCACATTCTCAGGCACTGTATTCCAGACCCTAACCCCTGGATTAATTCGGCCTATCCCACATCTCAGGCACTGTGTTCCAAACCCTAACCAATGGATTAATCCGACCTATCCCACTCTCTCAGACACTGTGTTCCAGTCCCTAACCCCTGGATTTTTCCAGCCTCCAACACACTCTCAGACAAGTTATTTGAGACCCTAAACCCTGGATTAATCCAACCTATCTGACACTGTCAGACACTGTGTTCCAGACCCTAACCCCTGGATTCATCCGGCCTATCCCACACTCTTTGCCACTGTGTTCCAGACACTAACCTTTGGATTAATCCAATTTATCCCACACTCTCAGGCACTGTATTCCAGACTTTAACCCCTGTATTAATCCGACCTATCTGACACTGTCAGACACTGTGTTCCAGACCCTAATCCCTGTATTAATCCGGCCTATCCCACACTCTCAGACACTGTATTCCAGACCCTATCCCCTGGATTATTCCGGCCTATCCCAAACTCTCAGACACTGTATTCGAGATCATAATCCCTGGAGTATTCCGGCCTATCCCATACTCTCAGACACTGTGTTCCAGACCCTAGCCCATGGATTAATCCGGCCTATCCCACCTTCTCAGACACTGTGTTCCAGACCCTAACCCCTGTAGTATTCCGGCCTATCCCACACTCTCAGACACTGTCTTCCAGACACCAATCCCTGGATTAATCCAGCCTATCCCACTCTCTCAGGCACTGTCTTCTCGATCCTAACCAGTGGATTACTCCGGCCTATCCCACACTCTCACGCACTGTGTCCCAGACCTTATCCCCTGGATTAATCCGGCCTACCACACACTCTCAGACACTGTGCTCCAGACCCTAAATCCTGGATTATTCCGGCCACCCCACAGTCTCAGGCACTTTGTTCCAGACTCTAACCGCTGGAGTAATCCGACCTATCCCACTCTCACAAGCACTGCGTTCCAGACCCTAACTCCTGGAATATTCCGGCCTACCCCAAATTCTCAGGCACTGCGTTCCAGATACTAACCATTGGCAGGGCCTGGCCTATCCCACACTCTCAGACACTGTGTTCCAGACCCTAGCCCCTGGATTAATCCGGCCTATCCCACACTCTCAAGCACTGCGTTCCAGACCCTAACTCCTGGAATATTCCGGCCGACTGCAAATTCTCAGGCACTGCGTTTCAGATACTAACCATTGTGAGTTAGTTTGTCACAGTGCTGTCAGTCTGCTCTTGTTTGGTTGGGTTACATTAACAGAGTGAAGGTCAGTCTACTCCTCCCTGGGTGTATTGCATTCCCAGAGAGGGGTCAGTCCACACTTCCAAGGTTGAGTTACATTGACTGAGTGGGGTCAGTCTGCTCTTCCCTGGGTGTGTTACATTGACAGAGTGGGGTCAGTCTGCTCTTCCCTGGTTGTGTTACATTGAGAGAGTGGGGTCAGTCTGCTCTTCCCTGTGTGTGTTACATTGAGAGAGTGGGGTCAGTCTGCTCTTCCCTGGGTGTGTTACATTGAGAGAGTGGGGTCAGTCTGCTCTTCCCTGGGTGTGTTACAGAGACAGAGTGGGGTCAGTCTGCTCTTCCCTGGGTGTGGTACAATGACAGAGTGGGGTCAGTCTGCTCTTGCCTGTGTATGTTTGTTTGACAGAGTGGGGTCAGTCTGCGCTTGCCTGAGTGAGTTAGTTTGACAGAGTGAGGTCAGTCTGCTCTTCCCTGGTTGTGTTACATTGACAGAGTGGGATCAGTCTGTGCTTCCCTGGGTGTATTGCATTCCCAGAGAGGGGTCAGTCCACACTTCCAAGTTTGAGTTACATTGACAGACTGGGGTCAGTCTGCTCGTCCCTGGGTGTGTTACATTGACAGAGTGGGGTCAGTCTGCTCTTCCCTGGGTGTGTTACATTGACAGAGTGGGGTCAGTCTGCTCTTCCCTGGGTGTGTTACATTGAGAGAGTGGGGTCAGTCTGCTCTTCCCTGGGTGTGTTACATTGAGAGAGTGGGGTCAGTCTGCTCTTCCCTGGGTGTGTTACAGAGACAGAGTGTGGTCAGTCTGCTCTTCCCTGGGTGTGTTACATTGAGAGAGTGGGGTCAGTCTGCTCTTCCCTGGGTGTGTTACAGAGACAGAGTGGGGTCAGTCTGCTCTTCCCTGGGTGTGTTACAATGACAGAGTGGGGTCAGTCTGCTCTTGCCTGTGTATGTTTGTTTGACAGAGTGGGGTCAGTCTGCGCTTGCCTGTGTGAGTTAGTTTGACAGAGTGAGGTCAGTCTGCTCTTCCCTGGATGTGTTACATTGACAGAGTGGGATCAGTCTGCTCTTCCCTGGGTGTGTTACATTGACAGAGTGGGGTCAGTCTGCTCTTCCCTGGGTGTGTTACATTGACAGAGTGGGGTCAGTCTGCTCTTCCCTGGGTGTTTTACATTGAGAGAGTGGGGTCAGTCTGCTCTTCCCTGGGTGTGTTACATTGAGAGAGTGGGGTCAGTCTGCTCTTCCCTGGGTGTGTTACAGAGACAGAGTGGGGTCAGTCTGCTCTTCCCTGGGTGTGTTACAATGACAGAGTGGGGTCAGTCTGCTCTTGCCTGTGTATGTTTGTTTGACAGAGTGGGGTCAGTCTGCGCTTGCCTGTGTGAGTTAGTTTGACAGAGTGAGGTCAGTCTGCTCTTCCCTGGATGTGTTACATTGACAGAGTGGGATCAGTCTGCTCTTCCCTGGGTGTGTTACATTGACAGAGTGGGGTCAGTCTGCTCTTCCCTGGGTGTGTTACATTGACAGAGTGGGGTCAGTCTGCTCTTCCCTGGGTGTTTTACATTGAGAGAGTGGTGTCAGTCTGCTCTTCCCTGGGTGTGTTACATTGAGAGAGTGGGGTCAGTCTGCTCTTCCCTGGGTGTGTTACAGAGACAGAGTGGGGTCAGTCTGCTCTTCCCTGGGTGTGTTACATTGAGAGAGTGGGGTCAGTCTGCTCTTCCCTGGGTGTGTTACAGAGACAGATTGGGGTCAGTCTGCTCTTCCCAGGGTGTGTTGCAATGACAGAGTGGGGTCAGTCTGCTCTTGCCTGTGTATGTTTGTTTGACAGAGTGGGGTCAGTCTGCGCTTGCCTGTGTGAGTTAGTTTGACAGAGTGAGGTCAGTCTGCTCTTCCCTGGGTGTGTTACATTGACAGAGTGGGATCAATCTGCTCTTCCCTGGGTGTATTGCATTCCCAGAGAGGGGTCAGTCCACACTTCCAAGGTTGAGTTACATTGACAGAGTGGGGTCAGTCTGCTCTTCCCTGGGTGTGTTACATTGACAGAGTGGGTTCAGTCTGCTCTTCACTGTGTGTGTTACATTGAGAGAGTGGGGTCAGTCTGCTCTTCACTGGGTGTGTTACATTGAGAGAGTGGGGTCAGTCTGCTCTTCCCTGGGTGTGTTACAGAGACAGAGTGGGGTCAGTCTGCTTTTCCCTGGGTGTGTTACATTGAGAGAGTGAGTTTAGTCTGCTCTTCCCTGGGTGTGTTACAGAGACAGAGTGGGGTCAGTCTGCTCTTCCCTGGGTGTGTTACAATGACAGAGTGGGATCAGTCTGCTCTTGCCTGTGTATGTTTGTTTGACAGAGTGGGGTCAGTCTGCGCATGCCTGTGTGAGTTAGTTTGACAGAGTGAGGTCAGTCTGCTCTTCCCTGTATCTGTTACATTGACAGAGTGGGATCAGTCTGCTCTTCCCTGGGTGTGTTACTTTGACAAAGTGGGGTTCGTCTGCTCTTCCCTGGGTGTGTTACATTGACAGAGTAGGGTCAGTCTGCTCTACCCTGGGGGTGTTACATTGACACAGTGGGGTCAGTCTGCTCTTCCGTGGGTGTGTTACATTGACAGAATGGCGTCAGTCTGCTCTTCCCTCGGTGTGTTACTTTGACAAAGTGGGGTTAGTCTGCTCTTCCCTGGGTGTGTTACATTGTCAGAGTAGGGTCAGACTGCTCTACCCTGGGGGTGTTACATTGTCAGAGTAGGGTCAGACTGCTCTACCCTGGGGGTGTTACATTGACAGAGTGGGGTCAGTCTGCTCTTCCCTGGGTGTGTTACATTGACAGAGTAGGGGTCAGTCTGCTCTTCCCTGGGTGGGTTAAATTGACACAGTGGGGTCAGTCTGCTCTTCTCTGGGTGTGTTACATTGACAGAGTAGGGGTCAGTCTGCTCTTCCCTGGGTGTGTTACATTGACAGAGTGGGGTCAGTCTGCTCTTCACTGGGTGGTTTACATTGACAGAGGGGTGTCAGTCTGCTCTTTACTGGGTATGTTACATTGACAGAGTGGGGTCAGTCTGCTCTTCTCTGGGTGTGTTACATTGACAGAGTGAGGTCAGTCTGCTCTTCTCTGGGTGTGTTACATTGACAGAGTGGTGTCAGTCTGCTCTTCTCTGGGTGTGTTACATTGACAGAGTGGGGTCAGTCTGCTCTTCACTGGGTGTGTTACTTTGACAGAGTGGGGTCAGTCTGCTCTTCTCTGGGTGTGTTACTTTGACAGAGTGGGGTCAGTCTGCTCTTCCCTGGGTGTGTTACATTGACATACTGGGGTCAGTCTGCTCTTCTCTGGGTGTGTAACATTGACAGAGTGGGGTCAGTCTGCTCTTCCCTGGGTGTGTTACATTGACAGAGTAGGGGTCAGTCTGCTCTTCCCTGGGTGGGTTAAATTGACACAGTGGGGTCAGTCTGCTCTTCTCTGGGTGTGTTACACTGACAGAGTAGGGGTCAGTCTGCTCTTCCCTGGGTGTGTTACATTGACAGAGTGGGGTCAGTCTGCTCTTCACTGGGTGGTTTACATTGACAGAGGGGTTTCAGTCTGCTCTTTACTGGGTATGTTACATTGACAGAGTGGGGTCAGTCTGCTCTTCTCTGGGTGTGTTACATTGACAGCGTGAGGTCAGTCTGCTCTTCTCTGGGTGTGTTACATTGACAGAGTGGGGTCAGTCTGCTCTTCCCTGTGTGTGTTAAATTGACACAGTGGGGTCAGTCTGCTCTTCTCTGGGTGTGTTACTTTGACAAAGTGGGGTCAGTCTGCTCTTCCCTGGGTGTGTTACATTAACAGAGTGGGGTCAGTCTGCTCTTCCCTGGGTGTGTTACATTGACAGAGTGTGGTCAGTGTGCTCTTCTCTGGGTGTGTTACATTGACAGAGTGGGGTCAGTCTGCTCTTCCCTGTGTGTGTTACATTGACAGAGTGGGGTCAGTCTGCTCTTCCCAGGGTGTGCTATGCTGTCAGAGTGAGGTCAGTCTGATCTTCCCTGAGTGTGTTACATTGACAGAGTGGGTTCAATCTGCTCTTCCCTGGGAATGTTACATTGTCAGAGTGGGATCAGTCTGCTCTCCCCTGGGTGTGTTACAATGACAGAGTGTGGTCAGTGTGCTGTTCCCTGTGTCTGTGACACTGACAGAGTGGGGACTGTCTGCTCTTCCCTGGGTGAGTTAAATTGACAGAGTGAGGTCAGTCTGATCTTCCCTGGGTGTGTTACATTGACAGAATGGGGTCAGTCTGCTCTTCCCTGGGTGTGTTACATTGACAGATTGGGGTCAGTCTGCTCTTGCCTGTGTAAGTTTGTTTGACAGAGTGGGGTCAGTCTGCGCTTGCCTGTGTGAGTTAGTTTGACAGAGTGAGGTCAGTCTGCTCTTCCCTGGATGTGTTACATTGACAGAGTGGGATCAGTCTGCTTTTCCCTGGGTGGGTTACATTGACAGAGTGGGGTCAGTCTGCTCTTCCCTGGGTGTGTTACATTGACAGAGTGGGGTCAGTCTGCTCTTCCCTGGCTGTTTTACATTGAGAGAGTGGGGTCAGTCTGCTCTTCGCTGGGTGTGTTACATTGAGAGAGTGGGGTCAGTCTGCTCTTCCCTGGGTGTGTTACAGAGACAGAGTGGGGTCAGTCTGCTCTTCCCTGGGTGTGTTACATTGAGAGAGTGGGGTCAGTCTGCTCTTCCCTGGGTGTGTTACAGGGACAGATTGGGGTCAGTCTGCTCTTCCCAGGGTGTGTTGCAATGACAGAGTGGGGTCAGTCTGCTCTTGCCTGAGTATGTTTGTTTGACAGAGTGGGGTCAGTCTGCGCTTGCCTGTGTGAGTTAGTTTGACAGAGTGAGGTCAGTCTGCTCTTCCCTGGGTGTGTTACATTGACAGAGTGGGATCAATCTGCTCTTCCCTGGGTGTATTGCATTCCCAGAGAGGGGTCAGTCCACACTTCCAAGGTTGAGTTACATTGACAGAGTGGGGTCAGTCTGCTCTTCCCTGGGTGTGTTACATTGACAGAGTGGGTTCAGTCTGCTCTTCCTTTGTGTGTGTTACATT
This sequence comes from Chiloscyllium punctatum, assembly GCF_047496795.1. NCBI lineage: Eukaryota > Metazoa > Chordata > Chondrichthyes > Orectolobiformes > Hemiscylliidae > Chiloscyllium > Chiloscyllium punctatum. Next base: position 49,001,135 of record NC_092771.1, on the reverse strand, counting down.
GAGAGAGTGGGGTCAGTCTGCTCTTCACTGGGTGTGTTACATTGAGAGAGTGGGGTCAGTCTGCTCTTCCCTGGGTGTGTTACAGAGACAGAGTGGGGTCAGTCTGCTTTTCCCTGGGTGTGTTACAGAGACAGAGTGGGGTCAGTCTGCTCTTCCCTGGGTGTGTTACAATGACAGAGTGGGATCAGTCTGCTCTTGCCTGTGTATGTTTGTTTGACAGAGTGGGGTCAGTCTGCGCATGCCTGTGTGAGTTAGTTTGACAGAGTGAGGTCAGTCTGCTCTTCCCTGTATCTGTTACATTGACAGAGTGGGATCAGTCTGCTCTTCCCTGGGTGTGTTACTTTGACAAAGTGGGGTTCGTCTGCTCTTCCCTGGGTGTGTTACATTGACAGAGTAGGGTCAGTCTGCTCTACCCTGGGGGTGTTACATTGACACAGTGGGGTCAGTCTGCTCTTCCGTGGGTGTGTTACATTGACAGAATGGGGTCAGTCTGCTCTTCCCTCGGTGTGTTACTTTGACAAAGTGGGGTTAGTCTGCTCTTCCCTGGGTGTGTTACATTGTCAGAGTAGGGTCAGACTGCTCTACCCTGGGGGTGTTACATTGACAGAGTGGGGTCAGTCTGCTCTTCCCTGGGTGTGTTACATTGACAGAGTGGGGTCAGTCTGCTCTTCCCTGGGTGTGTTACATTGACATACTGGGGTCAGTCTGCTCTTCCCTGGGTGGGTAACATTGACAGAGTGGGGTCAGTCAGCTCTTCCCTGGGTGTGTTACATTGACAGAGTGGGGTCAGACTGCTCTTCCCTGGGTGTGTTACTTTGACAGAGTGGGGTCAGTCTGCTCTTCCCTGGGTGTGTTACATTGACAGAGTGGGGTCAGTCTGCTCTTCCCTTCGTGGGTTACATTGACAGAGTGGGGTCAGTCTGCTCTTCTCTGGGTGTGTAACATTGACAGAGTGGGGTCAGTCTGCTCTTCCCTGGGTGTGTTACATTGACAGAGTGGGGTCAGTCTGCTCTTCCCTTCGTGGGTTACATTGACAGAGTGGGGTCAGTCTGCTCTTCTCTGGGTGTGTAACATTGACAGAGTGGGGTCAGTCTGCTCTTCCCTGGGTGTGTTACATTGACAGAGTAGGGGTCAGTCTGCTCTTCCCTGGGTGGGTTAAATTGATACAGTGGGGTCAGTCTGCTCTTCTCTGGGTGTGTTACATTGACAGAGTAGGGGTCAGTCTGCTCTTCCCTGGGTGTGTTACATTGACAGAGTGGGGTCAGTCTGCTCTTCACTGGGTGGTTTACATTGACAGAGGGGTGTCAGTCTGCTCTTTACTGGGTATGTTACATTGACAGAGTGGGGTCAGTCTGCTCTTCTCTGGGTGTGTTACATTGACAGAGTGAGGTCAGTCTGCTCTTCTCTGGGTGTGTTACATTGACAGAGTGGTGTCAGTCTGCTCTTCTCTGGGTGTGTTACATTGACAGAGTGGGGTCAGTCTGCTCTTCACTGGGTGTGTTACTTTGACAGAGTGGGGTCAGTCTGCTCTTCTCTGGGTGTGTTACTTTGACAGAGTGGGGTCAGTCTGCTCTTCCCTTCGTGGGTTACATTGACAGAGTGGGGTCAGTCTGCTCTTCTCTGGGTGTGTAACATTGACAGAGTGGGGTCAGTCTGCTCTTCCCTGGGTGTGTTACATTGACAGAGTAGGGGTCAGTCTGCTCTTCCCTGGGTGGGTTAAATTGACACAGTGGGGTCAGTCTGCTCTTCTCTGGGTGTGTTACACTGACAGAGTAGGGGTCAGTCTGCTCTTCCCTGGGTGTGTTACATTGACAGAGTGGAGTCAGTCTGCTCTTCACTGGGTGGTTTACATTGACAGAGGGGTTTCAGTCTGCTCTTTACTGGGTATGTTACATTGACAGAGTGGGGTCAGTCTGCTCTTCTCTGGGTGTGTTACATTGACAGCGTGAGGTCAGTCTGCTCTTCTCTGGGTGTGTTACATTGACAGAGTGGGGTCAGTCTGCTCTTCCCTGTGTGTGTTAAATTGACACAGTGGGGTCAGTCTGCTCTTCTCTGGGTGTGTTACTTTGACAGAGTGGGGTCAGTCTGCTCTTCCCTGGGTGTGTTACATTAACAGAGTGGGGTCAGTCTGCTCTTCCCTGGGTGTGTTACATTGACAGAGTGGGGTCAGTGTGCTCTTCTCTGGGTGTGTTACATTGACAGAGTGGGGTCAGTCTGCTCTTCCCTGTGTGTGTTACATTGACAGAGTGGGGTCAGTCTGCTCTTCCCAGGGTGTGCTATGCTGTCAGAGTGAGGTCAGTCTGATCTTCCCTGTGTGTGTTACATTGACAGAGTGGGTTCAATCTGCTCTTCCCTGGGAATGTTACATTGTCAGAGTGGGATCAGTCTGCTCTCCCCTGGGTGTGTTACAATGACAGAGTGTGGTCAGTGTGCTGTTCCCTGTGTCTGTGACACTGACAGAGTGGGGACTGCCTGCTCTTCCCTGGGTGAGTTAAATTGACAGAGTGAGGTCAGTCTGATCTTCCCTGGGTGTGTTACATTGACAGAATGGGGTCAGTCTGCTCTTCCCTGGGTGTGTTACATTGACAGATTGGGGTCAGTCTGCTCTTGCCTGTGTGTGTTACATTGACAGAGTGGGGTCAGTCTGCTCTTCCCTGTGTGTGTTACATTGACAGAGTGGGGTCAGTCTGCTGTTCCCTGTGTGTGTTACATTGACAGAGTGGGGTCAGTCTGCTCTTCCCTGAGTGTGTTACATTGACAGAGTGGGGTCAGTCTGCTCTTCACTGGGTGTGTTACATTGACATTGTGGGGTCAGTCTGCTCTTGATTTTGTTAGTAATTTTGCAGAGTGAGGTCAATCTGCTCTTTCCTCGGTGCGTTACATTGACAGAGTGGGGTCAGTCTGCTATTCCCTGACTGTGTTACATTGACAGAGTGCGGTCAGTCTGCTCTTACCTGACTGTGATACATTGAAGAGTGGGGTCAGTCTGCTCTTCCCTGGGTGGATTACACTGACAGAGTGGGGTCAGTCTGCTCTTCCCTGGGTGGGTAACATTGTCAGAGTGGGGTCAGTCAGCTCTTCCCTGGGTGTGTTACATTGACAGAGTGGGGTCAGTCTGCTCTTCCCTGGGTGTGTTACATTGACAGAGTGGGGTCAGTCTGCTCTTCCCTGGGTGTGTTACATTGACAGAGTGGGGTCAGTCTGCTCTTCCCTTCGTGGGTTACATTGACAGAGTGTGTTCAGTGTACTCTTCTCTGGGTGTGTAACATTGACAGAGTGGGGTCTGTCTGCTCTTCCCTGGGTGTGTTACTTTGACAGAGTAGGAGTCGGTCTGCTCTTCCCTGGGTGTGTTACATTGACAGAGTGGGGTCAGTCTGCTCTTTACTGGGTGGTTTACATTGACAGAGGGGTGTCAGTCTGCTCTTTACTGGGTATGTTACATTGACAGAGTGGGGTCAGTCTACTCTTCTCTGGGTGTGTTACATTGACAGAGTGAGGTCAGTCTGCTTTTCTCTGGGTGTGTTACATTGACAGAGTGGGGTCAGTCTGCTCTTCCCTGTGTGTGTTAAATTGACACAGTGGGGTCAGTCTCCTCTTCCCTGGGTGTGTTACATTAACAGAGTGGGGTCAGTCTGCTCTTCCCTGGGTGTGTTACATTGACAGAGTGGGGTCAGTCTGCTCTTCCCAGGGTGTGCTATGCTGTCAGAGTGAGGTCAGTCTGATCTTCCCTGAGTGTGTTACATTGACAGAGTGGGTTCAATCTGCTCTTCCCTGGGTGTGTTACATTGTCAGAGTGGGATCAGTCTGCTCTCCCCTGGGTGTGTTACAATGACAGAGTGCGGTCAGTCTGAACTTCCCTGTGTGTGTTACATTGACAGAGTGGGGTCAGTCTGCTCTTCCCAGGGTGTGCTATGCCGTCAGAGTGAGGTCAGTCTGATCTTCCCTGAGTGTGTTACATTGACAGAGTGGGGTCAGTCTGCTCTTCTCTGGGGGTGTTACATTGACAGATTGGGGTCAGTCTGCTCTTCCCTGTGTGTGTTACATTGACAGAGTGGGGTCAGTCTGCTCTTCCCAGGGTGTGCTATGCTGTCAGAGTGAGGTCAGTCTGATCTTCCCTGAGTGTGTTACATTGACAGAGTGGGTTCAATCTGCTCTTCCCTGAGTGTGTTACATTGACAGCGTGGGTTCATTCTGCTCTTCCCTGAGTGTGTTACATTGACAGAGTGGGTTCAATCTGCTCTTCCCTGGGTGTGTTACATTGTCAGAGTGGGGTCAGTCTGCTCTTCCCTGGGTGGGTAACATTGACAGAGTGGGGTCAGTCTGCTCTTCCCTGGGTGTGTTACATTGACAGAGTGGGGTCCGTCTGCTCTTCTCTGGGTGTGTAACATTGACAGAGTGGGGTCCGCCTGCTCTTTACTGGGTGTGTTACATTGACAGAGTGGGGTCAATCTGCACTTCCGTGGGTGTGTTACATCGACAGAGTGGCGTCAGTCTGGTCTTCCCTGGGTGTGTTACATTGACAGAGTGGGGTCAGTCTGCTCTTCCCTGGGTGGGTTAAATTGACAGAGTGGGGTCAGTCTGCTCTTTTCTGTGTGTGTTACATTGACAGAGTGGGGTCAGTCTTCTCTTCACTGAGTGTGTTACATTGACAGAGTGGGGTCAGTCTGCTCTTCCCTGACTGTGTTACATTGACAGAATGCGGTCAGTCTGCTCTTCCCTGACTGTGTTACATTGACAGAGTGGGGTCAGTCTGCTCTTCCCTGGGTGGGTTACACTGACAGAGTCGGGTCGGTCTGCTCTTCCCTGGGGGTCTTACATTGACAGATTGGGGTCAGTCTGCTGTTCCCTGTGTGTGTTACATTGACAGAGTGGGATCAGTCTGCTCTTCCCTGGGTGTGTTACATTGACAGAGTCGGGTCTGTCTGCTCTTCCCTGGGTGTGTTACATTGACAGAGTTGGGTCAGTCTCCTCTTCCCTGTGTGTGTTCCATTGACAGAGTGGGGTCTGTCTGCGCTTGATTTTGTTAGTAATTTTGCAGAGAGAGGACAATCTGCTCTTTCCTTGGTGCGTTACATTGACAGAGTGCGGTCAGTCTGCTCTTCCCTGGGGGTGTTACTTTGACAGAGTGGGGTCAGTCTGCTCTTCAATGTTTGGGTTACACTGACAGAGTCCGGTCAGTCTGCTCTTCCCTGGGTGTGTTACATTGACAGAGTGTGGTCAGTATGCTCTTCCCTGTGTGTGTTACATTGACAGAGTGGGGTCAGTCTGCTCTTCGCTGTGTGTGTTACATTGACAGAGTGGGGTCAGTCTGCTCTTCCCTGTGTGTGTTACATTGACAGAGTGGGGTCAGTCTGCTCTTCAATGGGTGTGTTACATTGACAGAGTGGGGTCAGTCTGCTCTTCCCTGGGTGGGTTACATTGACAGAGTGGGGTCAGTCTGCTCTTCTCTGGGTGTGTAACATTGACAGAGTGGGGTCCGTCTGCTCTTCCCTGGGTGGGTTACATTGACAGCGTGAGGTCAGTCTGTTCTTTACTGGGTGTGTTACATTGACAGAGTGGGGTCTGTCTGCTCTTCCCTGGGTGGGTTAAATTGACAGAGTGGGGTCAGTCTGCTCTTCTCTGGGTGTGTTACATTGACAGAGTGGGCTCAGTCTGCTCTTCCCTGGGTGTGTTACATTGACAGTGTGGGATCAGTCTGCTGTTCCCTGTGTCTGTGACACTGACAGAGTGGGGTCAATCTGCTCTTCTCTGGGTGTGTTACATTGAAGAGCGGGGTCAGTCTGCTCTTCCCTGGGTGGGTTACATTGACAGAGTCGGGTCAGTCTGCTCTACTCTGGGTGTGTTACTTTGACAGAGTGGGGTCAGTCTGCTCTTCCCTGGGTGGGTTACATTGACAGAGTGGGGTCAGTCTGCTCTTCTCTGGGTGTGTTAAATTGACAGAGTGGGGTCAGTCTGCTCTTCTCTGGGTGTGTTACATTGACAGAGTGGGGTCAGTCTGCTCTTCACTGGATGTGTTCCTTTGACAGAGTGGGGTCAGTCTGCTCTCCCGTGGGTGTGTTACAATGACAGAGTGGGGTCAGTCTGATCTTCCCTGGGCGGGTTACATTGACAGAGTGGGGTCCGTCTGCTCGAGTGGGGTCAGTCTGCTCTCCCGTGGGTGTGTTACAATGACAGAGTGGGGTCAGTCTGATCTTCCCTGGGCGGGTTACATTGACAGAGTGGGGTCCGTCTGCTCTTCCCTGAGTGTGTTACATTGACAGAGTGGAGTCAGTCTGCGCTTGATTTTGTTAGTAATTTTGCAGAGTGAGGTCAATCTGCTCTTTCCGTGGTGCGTTCCATTGACAGAGTGCGGTCAGTCTGCTATTCCCTGGGTGTGTTACTTTGACAGAGTTGGGTCAGTCTGCTCTTCCCTGGGTGTGTTACATTGACAGAGTGGTGTCAGTCTGCTCTTCAATGGGTGTGTTACATTGACAGAGTGGGGTCAGTCTGCTCTTCCCTGGGTGTGTTACATTGACAGAGTGGGGTCAGTCTGCTCTTCCCTGGGTGGGTTACACTGACAGAGTCGGGTCAGTCTGCTCTTCCCTGGGTGTGTTTCATTGACAGAGTGGGGTCAGTCTGCTCTTCCCTGGGTGTGTCACATTGACAGAGTGGGGTCAGTCTGGTCTTCCCTGGGTGTGTTACATTGACAGATTGGCGTCAGTCTGCTCTTCAATCGGTGGGTTACACTGACAGAGTCCGGTCAGTCTGCTCTTCCCTGAGTGTGTTACATTGACAGAGTGGGGTCAGTCTGCTCTTTACTGGTTGTGTTACATTGACAGAGTGGGGTCAGTCTGCTCTTCTCTGGGTGTGTTACATTGAAGAGTGGGGTCAGTCTGCTCTTCCCTGGGTGGGTTACATTGACAGAGTCGGGTCAGTCTGCCCTTCTCTGGGTGTGTTACTTTGACAGAGTGGGGTCAGTCTGCTCTTCCCTGGGCGGGGTACATTGACAGAGTGGGGTCAGTCTGCTCTTCTCTGGGTGTGTTAAATTGACAGAGTGTGGTCAGTCTGCTCTTCTCTGGGTGGGTTACATTGACAGAGTGGGGTCAGTCTGCTCTTCTCTGGGTGTGTTAAATTCACAGAGTGGGGTCCGTCTGCTCTTGTCTGGATGTGTTACTTTGACAGAGTGGGGTCAGTCTGCTCTCCCCTGGGTGTGTTACAATGACAGAGTGGGGTCAGTCTGATCTTCCCTGGGCGGGTTACATTGACAGAGTGGGGTCAGTCTGCTCTTCCCTGGGTGGGTTACACTGACAGAGTGGGGTCAGTCTGCTCTTCCGTGGGTGTGTTACATTGACAGAGTGGGGTCAGTCTGCTCTTCCCTGAGTGTGTTACATTGACAGAGTGGAGTCAGTCAGCGCTTGATTTTGTTAGTAATTTTGCAGAGTGAGGTCAATCTGCTCTTTCCTTGGTGCGTTCCATTGTCAGAGTGCGGTCAGTCTGCTATTCCCTGGGTGTGTTACTTTGACAGAGTGGGGTCAGTCTGCTCTTTACTGGGTGTGTTACATTGACAGAATGGGGTCAGTCTGCTCTTCAATGGGTGTGTTACATTGACAGAGTGGGGTCAGTCTGCTCTTCCCATGGGTGTGTTACATTGACAGAGTGGGGTCAGTCTGCTCTTCTCTGGTTGTGTAACATTGACAGAGTGGGGTCCGTCTGCTCTTCCCTGGGTGGGTTACATTGACAGTGTGGAGTCAATCTGCTCTTCCCTGTGTGTGTTACATTGACAGAGTGGGGTCCGTCTGCTCTTCCCTGGGTGGGTTACATTGACAGTGTGGGGTCAATCTGCTCTTCCCTGTGTGTGTTACATTGACAGAGTGGGGTCAGTCTGCTCTTCAATGGGTGTGTTACATTGACAGAGTGGGGTCAGTCTGCTCTTCCCATGGGAGTGTTACATTGACAGAGTGGGGTCAGTCTGCTCTTCTCTGGTTGTGTAACATTGACAGAGTGGGGTCCGTCTGCTCTTCCCTGGGTGGGTTACATTGACAGTGTGGGGTCAGTCTGCTCTTTACTGGGTGTGTAACATTGACAGAGTGGGTTCAATCTGCCCTTCCCTGAGTGTGTTACATTGACAGAGTGGGTTCAATCTGCTCTTCCCTGAGTGTGTTACATTGACTGAGTGGGTTCAATCTGCTCTTCCCTGGGTGTGTTACATTGTCAGTGTGGGATCAGTCTGCTCTCCCCTGGCTGTGTTACAATGACAGAGTGGGGTCAGTCTGCTCTTCCCTGTGTGTGTTACATTGACAGATTGGGGTCAGTCTGCTCTTCTCTGGGTGTGTTACATTGACTGAGTGGGGTCAGTCTGCTCTTCCCTGTGTGTGTTACATTGACAGAGTGGGATTAGTCTGCTCTTCTCTGGGTGTGTTACATTGACAGAGTGGGGTCAGTCTGCTCTTCCCTGTGTGTGTTACATTGACAGAGTGGGGTCAGTCTGCTCTTCCCAGGGTGTGCTATGCTGTCAGAGTGAGGTCAGTCTGATCTTCCCTGAGTGTGTTACATTGACAGAGTGGGGTCAGTCTGCTCTTCTCTGGGTGTGTTACATTGACAGAGTGGGGTCAGTCTGCTCTTCCCTGTGTGTGTTACATTGACAGAGTGGGGTCAGTCTGCTCTTCCCAGGGTGTGCTATGCTGTCAGAGTGAGGTCAGTCTGATCTTCCCTGAGTGTGTTACATTGAAAGAGTGGGTTCAATCTGCTCTTCCCTGAGTGTGTTACATTGACAGAGTGGGTTCAATCTGCTCTTCCCTGAGTGTGTTACATTGACAGAGTGGGTTCAATCTGCTCTTCCCTGGGTGTGTTACATTGTCAGAGTGGGGTCAGTCTGCTCTTCCCTGGGTGGGTAACATTGACAGAGTGGGGTCAGTCTGCTCTTCCCTGGGTGTGTTACATTGACAGAGTGGGGTCCGTCTGCTCTTCTCTGGGTGTGTAACATTGACAGAGTGGGGTCCGCCTGCTCTTTACTAGGTGTGTTACATTGACAGAGTGGGGTCAATCTGCACTTCCGTGGGTGTGTTACATCGACAGAGTGGCGTCAGTCTGGTCTTCCCTGGGTGTGTTACATTGACAGAGAGGGGTCAGTCTTCTCTTCACTGAGTGTGTTACTTTGACAGAGTGGGGTCAGTCTGCTCTTCCCTGACTGTGTTACATTGACAGAATAAGGTCAGTCTGCTCTTCCCTGACTGTGTTACATTGACAGAGTGGGGTCAGTCTGCTCTTCCCTGTGTGGGTTACATTGACAGAGTCGGGTCTGTCTGCTCTTCCCTGTGTGTGTTCCATTGACAGAGTGGGGTCTGTCTGCGCTTGATTTTGTTAGTAATTTTGCAGAGAGAGGACAATCTGCTCTTTCCTTGGTGCGTTACATTGACAGAGTGCGGTCAGTCTGCTCTTCCCTGGGGGTGTTACTTTGACAGCGTGGGGTCAGTCTGCTCTTCAATGTTTGGGTTACACTGACAGAGTCCGGTCAGTCTGCTCTTCCCTGGGTGTGTTACATTGACAGAGTGGGGTCAGTCTGCTCTTCGCTGTGTGTGTTACATTGACAGAGTGGGGTCAGTCTGCTCTTCCCTGTGTGTGTTACATTGACAGAGTGGGGTCAGTCTGCTCTTCAATGGGTGTGTTACATTGACAGAGTGGGGTCAGTCTGCTCTTCCCTGGGTGGGTTACATTGACAGAGTGGGGTCAGTCTGCTCTTCTCTGGGTGTGTAACATTGACAGAGTGGGGTCCGTCTGCTCTTCCCTGGGTGGGTTACATTGACAGCGTGAGGTCAGTCTGTTCTTTACTGGGTGTGTTACATTGACAGAGTGGGGTCTGTCTGCTCTTCCCTGGGTGGGTTAAATTGACAGAGTGGGGTCAGTCTGCTCTTCTCTGGGTGTGTTACATTGACAGAGTGGGCTCAGTCTGCTCTTCCCTGGGTGTGTTACATTGACAGAGTGGGATCAGTCTGCTGTTCCCTGTGTCTGTGACACTGACAGAGTGGGGTCAGTCTGCTCTTCTCTGGTTGTGTTACATTGAAGAGAGGGGTCAGTCTGCTCTTCCCTGGGTGGGTTACATTGACAGAGTCGGGTCAGTCTGCTCTACTCTGGGTGTGTTACTTTGACAGAGTGGGGTCAGTCTGCTCTTCCCTGGGTGTGTTACATTGACAGAGTGGGGTCAGTCTGCTCTTCTCTGGGTGTGTTAAATTGACAGAGTGGGGTCAGTCTGCTCTTCTCTGGGTGTGTAACATTGACAGAGTGGGGTCAGTCTGCTCTCCGCTGGGTGGGTTACATTGACAGAGTGGGGTCAGTCTGCTCTTCACTGGATGTGTTCCTTTGACAGAGTGGGGTCAGTCTGCTCTCCCCTGGGTGTGTTACAATGACAGAGTGGGGTCAGTCTGATCTTCCCTGGGCGGGTTACATTGACAGAGTGGGGTCAGTCTGCTCTTCCCTGAGTGTGTTACATTGAGAGAGTGGAGTCAGTCTGCGCTTGATTTTGTTAGTAATTTTGCAGAGTGAGGTCAATCTGCTCTTTCCGTGGTGCGTTTCATTGACAGAGTGCGGTCAGTCTGCTATTCCCTGGGTGTGTTACTTTGACAGAGTTGGGTCAGTCTGCTCTTCAATGGGTGTGTTACATTGACAGAGTGGGGTCAGTCTGCTCTTCCCTGGGTGTGTTACATTGACAGAGTGGGGTCAGTCTGCTCTTCCCTGGGTGGTTTACACTGACAGAGTCCGGTCAGTCTGCTCTTCCCTGGGTGTGTTTCATTGACAGAGTGGGGTCAGTTTTCTCTTCCCTGGGTGTGTCACATTGACAGAGTGGGGTCAGTCTGGTCTTCCCTTGGTGTGTTACATTGACAGATTGGCGTCAGTCTGCTCTTCAATGGGTGGGTTACACTGACAGAGTCCGGTCAGTCTGCTCTTCCCTGAGTGTGTTACATTGACAAAGTCGGGTCAGTCTGCTCTTTACTGGTTGTGTTACATTGACAGAGTGGGGTCAGTCTGCTCTTCTCTGGGTGTGTTACATTGAAGACTGGGGTCAGTCTGCTCTTCCCTGGGTGGGTTACATTGACAGAGTCGGGTCAGTCTGCTCTTCTCTGGGTGTGTTACTTTGACAGAGTGGGGTCAGTCTGCTCTTCCCTGGGCGGGTTACATTGACAGAGTGGGGTCAGTCTGCTCTTCTCTGGGTGTGTTAAATTGACAGAGTGGGGTCAGTCTGCTCTTCTCTGGGTGTGTAACATTGACAGAGTGGGGTCAGTCTGCTCTCCCCTGGGTGGGTTACATTGACAGAGTGGGGTCAGTCTGCTCTTCTCTGGGTGTGTTAAATTCACAGAGTGGGGTCCGTCTGCTCTTGTCTGGATGTGTTACTTTGACAGAGTGGGGTCAGTCTGCTCTCCCCTGGGTGTGTTACAATGACAGAGTGGGGTCAGTCTGATCTTCCCTGGGCGGGTTACATTGACAGAGTGGGGTCAGTCTGCTCTTCCCTGGGTGGGTTACACTGACAGAGTGGGGTCAGTCTGCTCTTCCCTGGGTGGGTTACATTGACAGTGTGGGGTCAGTCTGCTCTTTACTGGGTGTGTTACGTTGACAGAGTGGGGTCAGTCTGCTCTTCCCTGGGTGGGTTACACTGACAGAGTCGGGTCAGTCTGCTCTACCCTGGGGGTCTTACATTGACAGATTGGGGTCAGTCTGCTGTTCCCTGTGTGTGTTACATTGACAGAGTGGGGTCAGTCTGCTCTTCCCTGGGTGTGTTACATTGACAGAGTGGGGTCTGTCTGCTCTTCCCTGGGTGTGTTACATTGACAGAGTTGGGTCACTCTGCTCTTCCCTGTGTGTGTTACATTGACAGAGTGGGGTCTGTCTGCGCTGGATTTTGTTAGTAATTTTGCAGAGAGTGGTCAATCTGCTCTTTCCATGGTGCTTTACATTGACAGAGTGCGGTCAGTCTGGTATTCCCTGGGTGTGTTACATTGACAGAGTTGGGTCAGTCTGCTCTTTACTGGGTGTGTTACATTGACAGAGTGGGGTCAGTCTGCTCTTCCCTGGGTGTGTTACATTGACAGAGTGGGGTCAGTCTGCTCTTCCCTGGGTGTGTTACATTGACAGAGTGGGGTCAGTCTGCTCTTCCCTGGGTGGGTTACATTGACGGAGTGGGGTCAGTCTGCTCTTCCCTGGGTGCGTTACATTGACAGAGTGGGGTCAGTCTGCTCTTCCCTGGGTGTGTTACATTGACAGATTGGGGTCAGTCTGCTCTTCAATGGGTGTGTTACATTGACAGAGTGGGGTCAGTCTGCTCTTCCCTGGGTGTATTACATTGACAGAGTGGGGTCAGTCTGCTCTTCCCTGGGTGGGTTACATTGACAGAGTGAGGTCAGTCTGCTCTTCCCTGTGTGTGTTACATTGACAGAGTGGGGTCAGTCTGCGCTTGAATTTGTTAGTAATTTTGCATAGAGAGGTCAATCTGCTCTTTCCTTGGTGCGTTACATTGACAGAGTGCGGTCAGTCTGCTCTTCCCTGGGTGTGTTACTTTGACAGAGTGGGGTCAGTCTGCCATTCAATGGGTGGGTTACACTGACAGAGTCCGGTCAGTCTGCTCTTCCCTGGGTGTGTTACATTGACAGAGTGTGATCAGTATGCTCTTCCCTGGGTGTGTTACATTGACAGAGTGGGGTCAGTCTGCTCTTCGCAGTGTGTGTTACATTGACAGAGTGGGGTCAGTCTGCTCTTCCGTGTGTGTGTTACATTGACAGAGTGGGGTCAGTCTGCTCTTCAATGGGTGTGTTACATTGACAGAGTGGGGTCAGTCTGCTCTTCAATGGGTGTGTTACATTGACAGAGTGGGGTCAGTCTGCTCTTCCCTGGGTGTGTTACATTGACAGAGTGGGGTCAGTCTGCTCTTCTCTGGGTGTGTAACATTGACAGAGTGGGGTCAGTCTGCTCTTCTCTGGGTGTGTTACATTGACAGAGTGGGCTCAGTCTGCTCTTCCCTGGGTGTGTTACATTGACAGAGTGGGATCAGTCTGCTGTTCCCTGTGTCTGTGACACTGACAGAGTGGGGTCAGTCTGCTCTTCTCTGGTTGTGTTACATTGAAGAGAGGGGTCAGTCTGCTCTTCCCTGGGTGGGTTACATTGACAGAGTCGGGTCAGTCTGCTCTACTCTGGGTGTGTTACTTTGACAGAGTGGGGTCAGTCTGCTCTTCCCTGGGTGTGTTACATTGACAGAGTGGGGTCAGTCTGCTCTTCTCTGGGTGTGTTAAATTGACAGAGTGGGGTCAGTCTGCTCTTCTCTCGGTGTGTAACATTGACAGAGTGGGGTCAGTCTGCTCTCCGCTGGGTGGGTTACATTGACAGAGTGGGGTCAGTCTGCTCTTCACTGGATGTGTTCCTTTGACAGAGTGGGGTCAGTCTGCTCTCCCCTGGGTGTGTTACAATGACAGAGTGGGGTCAGTCTGATCTTCCCTGGGCGGGTTACATTGACAGAGTGGGGTCAGTCTGCTCTTCCCTGAGTGTGTTACATTGAGAGAGTGGAGTCAGTCTGCGCTTGATTTTGTTAGTAATTTTGCAGAATGAGGTCAATCTGCTCTTTCCGTGGTGCGTTTCATTGACAGAGTGCGGTCAGTCTGCTATTCCCTGGGTGTGTTACTTTGACAGAGTTGGGTCAGTCTGCTCTTCAATGGGTGTGTTACATTGACAGAGTGGGGTCAGTCTGCTCTTCCCTGGGTGTGTTACATTGACAGAGTGGGGTCAGTCTGCTCTTCCCTGGGTGGTTTACACTGACAGAGTCCGGTCAGTCTGCTCTTCCCTGGGTGTGTTTCATTGACAGAGTGGGGTCAGTTTTCTCTTCCCTGGGTGTGTCACATTGACAGAGTGGGGTCAGTCTGGTCTTCCCTTGGTGTGTTACATTGACAGATTGGCGTCAGTCTGCTCTTCAATGGGTGGGTTACACTGACAGAGTCCGGTCAGTCTGCTCTTCCCTGAGTGTGTTACATTGACAAAGTCGGGTCAGTCTGCTCTTTACTGGTTGTGTTACATTGACAGAGTGGGGTCAGTCTGCTCTTCTCTGGGTGTGTTACATTGAAGAGTGGGGTCAGTCTGCTCTTCCCTGGGTGGGTTACATTGACAGTGTCGGGTCAGTCTGCTCTTCTCTGGGTGTGTTACTTTGACAGAGTGGGGTCAGTCTGCTCTTCCCTGGGCGGGTTACATTGACAGAGTGGGGTCAGTCTGCTCTTCTCTGGGTGTGTTAAATTGACAGAGTGGGGTCAGTCTGCTCTTCTCTGGGTGTGTAACATTGACAGAGTGGGGTCAGTCTGCTCTCCCCTGGGTGGGTTACATTGACAGAGTGGGGTCAGTCTGCTCTTCTCTGGGTGTGTTAAATTCACAGAGTGGGGTCCGTCTGCTCTTGTCTGGATGTGTTACTTTGACAGAGTGGGGTCAGTCTGCTCTCCCCTGGGTGTGTTACAATGACAGAGTGGGGTCAGTCTGATCTTCCCTGGGCGGGTTACATTGACAGAGTGGGGTCAGTCTGCTCTTCCCTGGGTGGGTTACACTGACAGAGTGGGGTCAGTCTGCTCTTCCCTGGGTGGGTTACATTGACAGTGTGGGGTCAGTCTGCTCTTTACTGGGTGTGTTACGTTGACAGAGTGGGGTCAGTCTGCTCTTCCCTGGGTGGGTTACACTGACAGAGTCGGGTCAGTCTGCTCTACCCTGGGGGTCTTACATTGACAGATTGGGGTCAGTCTGCTGTTCCCTGTGTGTGTTACATTGACAGAGTGGGGTCAGTCTGCTCTTCCCTGGGTGTGTTACATTGACAGAGTGGGGTCTGTCTGCTCTTCCCTGGGTGTGTTACATTGACAGAGTTGGGTCACTCTGCTCTTCCCTGTGTGTGTTACATTGACAGAGTGGGGTCTGTCTGCGCTGGATTTTGTTAGTAATTTTGCAGAGAGTGGTCAATCTGCTCTTTCCTTGGTGCTTTACATTGACAGAGTGCGGTCAGTCTGGTATTCCCTGGGTGTGTTACATTGACAGAGTTGGGTCAGTCTGCTCTTTACTGGGTGTGTTACATTGACAGAGTGGGGTCAGTCTGCTCTTCCCTGGGTGTGTTACATTGACAGAGTGGGGTCAGTCTGCTCTTCCCTGGGTGTGTTACATTGATAGAGTGGGGTCAGTCTGCAATTCCCTTGGTGTGTTACATTGACAGAGTGGGGTCAGTCTGCTCTTCCCTGGGTGGGTTACATTGACGGAGTGGGGTCAGTCTGCTCTTCCCTGGGTGCGTTACATTGACAGAGTGGGGTCAGTCTGCTCTTCCCTGGGTGTGTTACATTGACAGATTGGGGTCAGTCTGCTCTTCAATGGGTGTGTTACATTGACAGAGTGGGGTCAGTCTGCTCTTCCCTGGGTGTATTACATTGACAGAGTGGGGTCAGTCTGCTCTTCCCTGGGTGGGTTACATTGACAGAATGAGGTCAGTCTGCTCTTCCCTGTGTGTGTTACATTGACAGAGTGGGGTCAGTCTGCGCTTGAATTTGTTAGTAATTTTGCATAGAGAGGTCAATCTGCTCTTTCCTTGGTGCGTTACATTGACAGAGTGCGGTCAGTCTGCTCTTCCCTGGGTGTGTTACTTTGACAGAGTGGGGTCAGTCTGCCATTCAATGGGTGGGTTACACTGACAGAGTCCGGTCAGTCTGCTCTTCCCTGGGTGTGTTACATTGACAGAGTGTGATCAGTATGCTCTTCCCTGGGTGTGTTACATTGACAGAGTGGGGTCAGTCTGCTCTTCGCAGTGTGTGTTACATTGACAGAGTGGGGTCAGTCTGCTCTTCCCTGTGTGTGTTACATTGACAGAGTGGGGTCAGTCTGCTCTTCAATGGGTGTGTTACATTGACAGAGTGGGGTCAGTCTGCTCTTCCCTGGGTGTGTTACATTGACAGAGTGGGGTCAGTCTGCTCTTCTCTGGGTGTGTAACATTGACAGAGTGGGGTCCGTCTGATCTTCCCTGGGTGGGTTACATTGACAGCGTGAGGTCAGTCTGCTCTTTACTGGGTGTGTTACATTGACAGAGTGGGGTCTGTCTGCTCTTCCCTGGATGGGTTAAATTGACAGAGTGGGGTCAGTCTGCTCTTCTCTGGGTGTGTTACATTGACAGAGTGGGGTCAGTCTGCTCTTCCCTGGGTGTGTTACATTGACAGAGTGGAGTCAGTCTGCGCTTGATTTTGTTAGTAATTTTGCAGAGTGAGGTCAATCTGCTCTTTCCGTGGTGCGTTCCATTGACAGAGTGCAGTCAGTCTGCTATTCCCTGGGTGTGTTACTTTGACAGAGTTCGGTCAGTCTGCTCTTCCCTGGGTGTGTTACATTGACAGAGTGGTGTCAGTCTGCTCTTCAATGGGTGTGTTACATTGACAGAGTGGGGTCAGTCTGCTCTTCCCTGGGTGTGTTACATTGACAGAGTGGGGTCAGTCTGCTCTTCCCTGGGTGGGTTACACTGACAGAGTCGGGTCAGTCTGCTCTTCCCTGGGTGTGTTTCATTGACAGAGTGGGGTCAGTCTGCTCTTCCCTGGGTGTGTCACATTGACAGAGTGGGGTCAGTCTGGTCTTCCCTGGGTGTGTTACATTGACAGATTGGCGTCAGTCTGCTCTTCAATCGGTGGGTTACACTGACAGAGTCCGGTCAGTCTGCTCTTCCCTGAGTGTGTTACATTGACAGAGTGGGGTCAGTCTGCTCTTTACTGGTTGTGTTACATTGACAGAGTGGGGTCAGTCTGCTCTTCTCTGGGTGTGTTACATTGAAGAGTGGGGTCAGTCTGCTCTTCCCTGGGTGGGTTACATTGACAGAGTCGGGTCAGTCTGCCCTTCTCTGGGTGTGTTACTTTGACAGAGTGGGGTCAGTCTGCTCTTCCCTGGGCGGGGTACATTGACAGAGTGGGGTCAGTCTGCTCTTCTCTGGGTGTGTTAAATTGACAGAGTGTGGTCAGTCTGCTCTTCTCTGGGTGGGTTACATTGACAGAGTGGGGTCAGTCTGCTCTTCTCTGGGTGTGTTAAATTCACAGAGTGGGGTCCGTCTGCTCTTGTCTGGATGTGTTACTTTGACAGAGTGGGGTCAGTCTGCTCTCCCCTGGGTGTGTTACAATGACAGAGTGGGGTCAGTCTGATCTTCCCTGGGCGGGTTACATTGACAGAGTTGTGTCAGTCTGCTCTTCCCTGGGTGGGTTACACTGACAGAGTGGGGTCAGTCTGCTCTTCCGTGGGTGTGTTACATTGACAGAGTGGGGTCAGTCTGCTCTTCCCTGAGTGTGTTACATTGACAGAGTGGAGTCAGTCAGCGCTTGATTTTGTTAGTAATTTTGCAGAGTGAGGTCAATCTGCTCTTTCCTTGGTGCGTTCCATTGTCAGAGTGCGGTCAGTCTGCTATTCCCTGGGTGTGTTACTTTGACAGAGTGGGGTCAGTCTGCTCTTTACTGGGTGTGTTACATTGACAGAATGGGGTCAGTCTGCTCTTCAATGGGTGTGTTACATTGACAGAGTGGGGTCAGTCTGCTCTTCCCATGGGTGTGTTACATTGACAGAGTGGGGTCAGTCTGCTCTTCTCTGGGTGGGTTACACTGACAGAGTGGGGTCCGTCTGCTCTTCCCTGGGTGGGTTACATTGACAGTGTGGAGTCAATCTGCTCTTCCCTGTGTGTGTTACATTGACAGAGTGGGGTCCGTCTGCTCTTCCCTGGGTGGGTTACATTGACAGTGTGGGGTCAATCTGCTCTTCCCTGTGTGTGTTACATTGACAGAGTGGGGTCAGTCTGCTCTTCAATGGGTGTGTTACATTGACAGAGTGGGGTCAGTCTGCTCTTCCCATGGGTGTGTTACATTGACAGAGTGGGGTCAGTCTGCTCTTCTCTGGTTGTGTAACATTGACAGAGTGGGGTCCGTCTGCTCTTCCCTGGATGGGTTACATTGACAGTGTGGGGTCAGTCTGCTCTTTACTGGGTGTGTTACATTGACAGAGTGGGTTCAATCTGCTCTTCCCTGAGTGTGTTACATTGACAGAGTGGGTTCAATCTGCTCTTCCCTGAGTGTGTTACATTGACAGAGTGGGTTCAATCTGCTCTTCCCTGGGTGTGTTACATTGTCAGTGTGGGATCAGTCTGCTCTCCCCTGGCTGTGTTACAATGACAGAGTGGGGTCAGTCTGCTCTTCCCTGTGTGTGTTACATTGACAGATTGGGGTCAGTCTGCTCTTCTCTGGGTGTGTTACATTGACTGAGTGGGGTCAGTCTGCTCTTCCCTGTGTGTGTTACATTGACAGAGTGGGATTAGTCTGCTCTTCTCTGGGTGTGTTACATTGACAGAGTGGGGTCAGTCTGCTCTTCCCTGTGTGTGTTACATTGACAGAGTGGGGTCAGTCTGCTCTTCCCAGGGTGTGCTATGCTGTCAGAGTGAGGTCAGTCTGATCTTCCCTGAGTGTGTTACATTGACAGAGTGGGGTCAGTCTGCTCTTCTCTGGGTGTGTTACATTGACAGAGTGGGGTCAGTCTGCTCTTCCCTGTGTGTGTTACATTGACAGAGTGGGGTCAGTCTGCTCTTCCCAGGGTGTGCTATGCTGTCAGAGTGAGGTCAGTCTGATCTTCCCTGAGTGTGTTACATTGAAAGAGTGGGTTCAATCTGCTCTTCCCTGAGTGTGTTACATTGACAGAGTGGGTTCAATCTGCTCTTCCCTGAGTGTGTTACATTGACAGAGTGGGTTCAATCTGCTCTTCCCTGGGTGTGTTACATTGTCAGAGTGGGGTCAGTCTGCTCTTCCCTGGGTGGGTAACATTGACAGAGTGGGGTCAGTCTGCTCTTCCCTGGGTGTGTTACATTGACAGAGTGGGGTCCGTCTGCTCTTCTCTGGGTGTGTAACATTGACAGAGTGGGGTCCGCCTGCTCTTTACTAGGTGTGTTACATTGACAGAGTGGGGTCAATCTGCACTTCCGTGGGTGTGTTACATCGACAGAGTGGCGTCAGTCTGGTCTTCCCTGGGTGTGTTACATTGACAGAGAGGGGTCAGTCTTCTCTTCACTGAGTGTGTTACTTTGACAGAGTGGGGTCAGTCTGCTCTTCCCTGACTGTGTTACATTGACAGAATAAGGTCAGTCTGCTCTTCCCTGACTGTGTTACATTGACAGAGTGGGGTCAGTCTGCTCTTCCCTGTGTGGGTTACATTGACAGAGTCGGGTCTGTCTGCTCTTCCCTGTGTGTGTTCCATTGACAGAGTGGGGTCTGTCTGCGCTTGATTTTGTTAGTAATTTTGCAGAGAGAGGACAATCTGCTCTTTCCTTGGTGCGTTACATTGACAGAGTGCGGTCAGTCTGCTCTTCCCTGGGGGTGTTACTTTGACAGCGTGGGGTCAGTCTGCTCTTCAATGTTTGGGTTACACTGACAGAGTCCGGTCAGTCTGCTCTTCCCTGGGTGTGTTACATTGACAGAGTGGGGTCAGTCTGCTCTTCGCTGTGTGTGTTACATTGACAGAGTGGGGTCAGTCTGCTCTTCCCTGTGTGTGTTACATTGACAGAGTGGGGTCAGTCTGCTCTTCAATGGGTGTGTTACATTGACAGAGTGGGGTCAGTCTGCTCTTCCCTGGGTGGGTTACATTGACAGAGTGGGGTCAGTCTGCTCTTCTCTGGGTGTGTAACATTGACAGAGTGGGGTCCGTCTGCTCTTCCCTGGGTGGGTTACATTGACAGCGTGAGGTCAGTCTGTTCTTTACTGGGTGTGTTACATTGACAGAGTGGGGTCTGTCTGCTCTTCCCTGGGTGGGTTAAATTGACAGAGTGGGGTCAGTCTGCTCTTCTCTGGGTGTGTTACATTGACAGAGTGGGCTCAGTCTGCTCTTCCCTGGGTGTGTTACATTGACAGAGTGGGATCAGTCTGCTGTTCCCTGTGTCTGTGACACTGACAGAGTGGGGTCAGTCTGCTCTTCTCTGGTTGTGTTACATTGAAGAGAGGGGTCAGTCTGCTCTTCCCTGGGTGGGTTACATTGACAGAGTCGGGTCAGTCTGCTCTACTCTGGGTGTGTTACTTTGACAGAGTGGGGTCAGTCTGCTCTTCCCTGGGTGTGTTACATTGACAGAGTGGGGTCAGTCTGCTCTTCTCTGGGTGTGTTAAATTGACAGAGTGGGGTCAGTCTGCTCTTCTCTGGGTGTGTAACATTGACAGAGTGGGGTCAGTCTGCTCTCCGCTGGGTGGGTTACATTGACAGAGTGGGGTCAGTCTGCTCTTCACTGGATGTGTTCCTTTGACAGAGTGGGGTCAGTCTGCTCTCCCCTGGGTGTGTTACAATGACAGAGTGGGGTCAGTCTGATCTTCCCTGGGCGGGTTACATTGACAGAGTGGGGTCAGTCTGCTCTTCCCTGAGTGTGTTACATTGAGAGAGTGGAGTCAGTCTGCGCTTGATTTTGTTAGTAATTTTGCAGAGTGAGGTCAATCTGCTCTTTCCGTGGTGCGTTTCATTGACAGAGTGCGGTCAGTCTGCTATTCCCTGGGTGTGTTACTTTGACAGAGTTGGGTCAGTCTGCTCTTCAATGGGTGTGTTACATTGACAGAGTGGGGTCAGTCTGCTCTTCCCTGGGTGTGTTACATTGACAGAGTGGGGTCAGTCTGCTCTTCCCTGGGTGGTTTACACTGACAGAGTCCGGTCAGTCTGCTCTTCCCTGGGTGTGTTTCATTGACAGAGTGGGGTCAGTTTTCTCTTCCCTGGGTGTGTCACATTGACAGAGTGGGGTCAGTCTGGTCTTCCCTTGGTGTGTTACATTGACAGATTGGCGTCAGTCTGCTCTTCAATGGGTGGGTTACACTGACAGAGTCCGGTCAGTCTGCTCTTCCCTGAGTGTGTTACATTGACAAAGTCGGGTCAGTCTGCTCTTTACTGGTTGTGTTACATTGACAGAGTGGGGTCAGTCTGCTCTTCTCTGGGTGTGTTACATTGAAGACTGGGGTCAGTCTGCTCTTCCCTGGGTGGGTTACATTGACAGAGTCGGGTCAGTCTGCTCTTCTCTGGGTGTGTTACTTTGACAGAGTGGGGTCAGTCTGCTCTTCCCTGGGCGGGTTACATTGACAGAGTGGGGTCAGTCTGCTCTTCTCTGGGTGTGTTAAATTGACAGAGTGGGGTCAGTCTGCTCTTCTCTGGGTGTGTAACATTGACAGAGTGGGGTCAGTCTGCTCTCCCCTGGGTGGGTTACATTGACAGAGTGGGGTCAGTCTGCTCTTCTCTGGGTGTGTTAAATTCACAGAGTGGGGTCCGTCTGCTCTTGTCTGGATGTGTTACTTTGACAGAGTGGGGTCAGTCTGCTCTCCCCTGGGTGTGTTACAATGACAGAGTGGGGTCAGTCTGATCTTCCCTGGGCGGGTTACATTGACAGAGTGGGGTCAGTCTGCTCTTCCCTGGGTGGGTTACACTGACAGAGTGGGGTCAGTCTGCTCTTCCCTGGGTGGGTTACATTGACAGTGTGGGGTCAGTCTGCTCTTTACTGGGTGTGTTACGTTGACAGAGTGGGGTCAGTCTGCTCTTCCCTGGGTGGGTTACACTGACAGAGTCGGGTCAGTCTGCTCTACCCTGGGGG
Organism: Chiloscyllium punctatum; assembly: GCF_047496795.1. Lineage (NCBI taxonomy): Eukaryota > Metazoa > Chordata > Chondrichthyes > Orectolobiformes > Hemiscylliidae > Chiloscyllium > Chiloscyllium punctatum. Next base: position 48,979,555 of record NC_092771.1, on the reverse strand, counting down.
TCTTACATTGACAGATTGGGGTCAGTCTGCTGTTCCCTGTGTGTGTTACATTGACAGAGTGGGGTCAGTCTGCTCTTCCCTGGGTGTGTTACATTGACAGAGTGGGGTCTGTCTGCTCTTCCCTGGGTGTGTTACATTGACAGAGTTGGGTCACTCTGCTCTTCCCTGTGTGTGTTACATTGACAGAGTGGGGTCTGTCTGCGCTGGATTTTGTTAGTAATTTTGCAGAGAGTGGTCAATCTGCTCTTTCCATGGTGCTTTACATTGACAGAGTGCGGTCAGTCTGGTATTCCCTGGGTGTGTTACATTGACAGAGTTGGGTCAGTCTGCTCTTTACTGGGTGTGTTACATTGACAGAGTGGGGTCAGTCTGCTCTTCCCTGGGTGTGTTACATTGACAGAGTGGGGTCAGTCTGCTCTTCCCTGGGTGTGTTACATTGACAGAGTGGGGTCAGTCTGCTCTTCCCTGGGTGGGTTACATTGACGGAGTGGGGTCAGTCTGCTCTTCCCTGGGTGCGTTACATTGACAGAGTGGGGTCAGTCTGCTCTTCCCTGGGTGTGTTACATTGACAGATTGGGGTCAGTCTGCTCTTCAATGGGTGTGTTACATTGACAGAGTGGGGTCAGTCTGCTCTTCCCTGGGTGTATTACATTGACAGAGTGGGGTCAGTCTGCTCTTCCCTGGGTGGGTTACATTGACAGAGTGAGGTCAGTCTGCTCTTCCCTGTGTGTGTTACATTGACAGAGTGGGGTCAGTCTGCGCTTGAATTTGTTAGTAATTTTGCATAGAGAGGTCAATCTGCTCTTTCCTTGGTGCGTTACATTGACAGAGTGCGGTCAGTCTGCTCTTCCCTGGGTGTGTTACTTTGACAGAGTGGGGTCAGTCTGCCATTCAATGGGTGGGTTACACTGACAGAGTCCGGTCAGTCTGCTCTTCCCTGGGTGTGTTACATTGACAGAGTGTGATCAGTATGCTCTTCCCTGGGTGTGTTACATTGACAGAGTGGGGTCAGTCTGCTCTTCGCAGTGTGTGTTACATTGACAGAGTGGGGTCAGTCTGCTCTTCCGTGTGTGTGTTACATTGACAGAGTGGGGTCAGTCTGCTCTTCAATGGGTGTGTTACATTGACAGAGTGGGGTCAGTCTGCTCTTCAATGGGTGTGTTACATTGACAGAGTGGGGTCAGTCTGCTCTTCCCTGGGTGTGTTACATTGACAGAGTGGGGTCAGTCTGCTCTTCTCTGGGTGTGCAACATTGACAGAGTGGGGTCAGTCTGCTCTTCTCTGGGTGTGTTACATTGACAGAGTGGGCTCAGTCTGCTCTTCCCTGGGTGTGTTACATTGACAGAGTGGGATCAGTCTGCTGTTCCCTGTGTCTGTGACACTGACAGAGTGGGGTCAGTCTGCTCTTCTCTGGTTGTGTTACATTGAAGAGAGGGGTCAGTCTGCTCTTCCCTGGGTGGGTTACATTGACAGAGTCGGGTCAGTCTGCTCTACTCTGGGTGTGTTACTTTGACAGAGTGGGGTCAGTCTGCTCTTCCCTGGGTGTGTTACATTGACAGAGTGGGGTCAGTCTGCTCTTCTCTGGGTGTGTTAAATTGACAGAGTGGGGTCAGTCTGCTCTTCTCTGGGTGTGTAACATTGACAGAGTGGGGTCAGTCTGCTCTCCGCTGGGTGGGTTACATTGACAGAGTGGGGTCAGTCTGCTCTTCACTGGATGTGTTCCTTTGACAGAGTGGGGTCAGTCTGCTCTCCCCTGGGTGTGTTACAATGACAGAGTGGGGTCAGTCTGATCTTCCCTGGGCGGGTTACATTGACAGAGTGGGGTCAGTCTGCTCTTCCCTGAGTGTGTTACATTGAGAGAGTGGAGTCAGTCTGCGCTTGATTTTGTTAGTAATTTTGCAGAATGAGGTCAATCTGCTCTTTCCGTGGTGCGTTTCATTGACAGAGTGCGGTCAGTCTGCTATTCCCTGGGTGTGTTACTTTGACAGAGTTGGGTCAGTCTGCTCTTCAATGGGTGTGTTACATTGACAGAGTGGGGTCAGTCTGCTCTTCCCTGGGTGTGTTACATTGACAGAGTGGGGTCAGTCTGCTCTTCCCTGGGTGGTTTACACTGACAGAGTCCGGTCAGTCTGCTCTTCCCTGGGTGTGTTTCATTGACAGAGTGGGGTCAGTTTTCTCTTCCCTGGGTGTGTCACATTGACAGAGTGGGGTCAGTCTGGTCTTCCCTTGGTGTGTTACATTGACAGATTGGCGTCAGTCTGCTCTTCAATGGGTGGGTTACACTGACAGAGTCCGGTCAGTCTGCTCTTCCCTGAGTGTGTTACATTGACAAAGTCGGGTCAGTCTGCTCTTTACTGGTTGTGTTACATTGACAGAGTGGGGTCAGTCTGCTCTTCTCTGGGTGTGTTACATTGAAGAGTGGGGTCAGTCTGCTCTTCCCTGGGTGGGTTACATTGACAGTGTCGGGTCAGTCTGCTCTTCTCTGGGTGTGTTACTTTGACAGAGTGGGGTCAGTCTGCTCTTCCCTGGGCGGGTTACATTGACAGAGTGGGGTCAGTCTGCTCTTCTCTGGGTGTGTTAAATTGACAGAGTGGGGTCAGTCTGCTCTTCTCTGGGTGTGTAACATTGACAGAGTGGGGTCAGTCTGCTCTCCCCTGGGTGGGTTACATTGACAGAGTGGGGTCAGTCTGCTCTTCTCTGGGTGTGTTAAATTCACAGAGTGGGGTCCGTCTGCTCTTGTCTGGATGTGTTACTTTGACAGAGTGGGGTCAGTCTGCTCTCCCCTGGGTGTGTTACAATGACAGAGTGGGGTCAGTCTGATCTTCCCTGGGCGGGTTACATTGACAGAGTGGGGTCAGTCTGCTCTTCCCTGGGTGGGTTACACTGACAGAGTGGGGTCAGTCTGCTCTTCCCTGGGTGGGTTACATTGACAGTGTGGGGTCAGTCTGCTCTTTACTGGGTGTGTTACGTTGACAGAGTGGGGTCAGTCTGCTCTTCCCTGGGTGGGTTACACTGACAGAGTCGGGTCAGTCTGCTCTACCCTGGGGGTCTTACATTGACAGATTGGGGTCAGTCTGCTGTTCCCTGTGTGTGTTACATTGACAGAGTGGGGTCAGTCTGCTCTTCCCTGGGTGTGTTACATTGACAGAGTGGGGTCTGTCTGCTCTTCCCTGGGTGTGTTACATTGACAGAGTTGGGTCACTCTGCTCTTCCCTGTGTGTGTTACATTGACAGAGTGGGGTCTGTCTGCGCTGGATTTTGTTAGTAATTTTGCAGAGAGTGGTCAATCTGCTCTTTCCTTGGTGCTTTACATTGACAGAGTGCGGTCAGTCTGGTATTCCCTGGGTGTGTTACATTGACAGAGTTGGGTCAGTCTGCTCTTTACTGGGTGTGTTACATTGACAGAGTGGGGTCAGTCTGCTCTTCCCTGGGTGTGTTACATTGACAGAGTGGGGTCAGTCTGCTCTTCCCTGGGTGTGTTACATTGATAGAGTGGGGTCAGTCTGCAATTCCCTTGGTGTGTTACATTGACAGAGTGGGGTCAGTCTGCTCTTCCCTGGGTGGGTTACATTGACGGAGTGGGGTCAGTCTGCTCTTCCCTGGGTGCGTTACATTGACAGAGTGGGGTCAGTCTGCTCTTCCCTGGGTGTGTTACATTGACAGATTGGGGTCAGTCTGCTCTTCAATGGGTGTGTTACATTGACAGAGTGGGGTCAGTCTGCTCTTCCCTGGGTGTATTACATTGACAGAGTGGGGTCAGTCTGCTCTTCCCTGGGTGGGTTACATTGACAGAATGAGGTCAGTCTGCTCTTCCCTGTGTGTGTTACATTGACAGAGTGGGGTCAGTCTGCGCTTGAATTTGTTAGTAATTTTGCATAGAGAGGTCAATCTGCTCTTTCCTTGGTGCGTTACATTGACAGAGTGCGGTCAGTCTGCTCTTCCCTGGGTGTGTTACTTTGACAGAGTGGGGTCAGTCTGCCATTCAATGGGTGGGTTACACTGACAGAGTCCGGTCAGTCTGCTCTTCCCTGGGTGTGTTACATTGACAGAGTGTGATCAGTATGCTCTTCCCTGGGTGTGTTACATTGACAGAGTGGGGTCAGTCTGCTCTTCGCAGTGTGTGTTACATTGACAGAGTGGGGTCAGTCTGCTCTTCCCTGTGTGTGTTACATTGACAGAGTGGGGTCAGTCTGCTCTTCAATGGGTGTGTTACATTGACAGAGTGGGGTCAGTCTGCTCTTCCCTGGGTGTGTTACATTGACAGAGTGGGGTCAGTCTGCTCTTCTCTGGGTGTGTAACATTGACAGAGTGGGGTCCGTCTGATCTTCCCTGGGTGGGTTACATTGACAGCGTGAGGTCAGTCTGCTCTTTACTGGGTGTGTTACATTGACAGAGTGGGGTCTGTCTGCTCTTCCCTGGATGGGTTAAATTGACAGAGTGGGGTCAGTCTGCTCTTCTCTGGGTGTGTTACATTGACAGAGTGGGGTCAGTCTGCTCTTCCCTGGGTGTGTTACATTGACAGAGTGGAGTCAGTCTGCGCTTGATTTTGTTAGTAATTTTGCAGAGTGAGGTCAATCTGCTCTTTCCGTGGTGCGTTCCATTGACAGAGTGCAGTCAGTCTGCTATTCCCTGGGTGTGTTACTTTGACAGAGTTCGGTCAGTCTGCTCTTCCCTGGGTGTGTTACATTGACAGAGTGGTGTCAGTCTGCTCTTCAATGGGTGTGTTACATTGACAGAGTGGGGTCAGTCTGCTCTTCCCTGGGTGTGTTACATTGACAGAGTGGGGTCAGTCTGCTCTTCCCTGGGTGGGTTACACTGACAGAGTCGGGTCAGTCTGCTCTTCCCTGGGTGTGTTTCATTGACAGAGTGGGGTCAGTCTGCTCTTCCCTGGGTGTGTCACATTGACAGAGTGGGGTCAGTCTGGTCTTCCCTGGGTGTGTTACATTGACAGATTGGCGTCAGTCTGCTCTTCAATCGGTGGGTTACACTGACAGAGTCCGGTCAGTCTGCTCTTCCCTGAGTGTGTTACATTGACAGAGTGGGGTCAGTCTGCTCTTTACTGGTTGTGTTACATTGACAGAGTGGGGTCAGTCTGCTCTTCTCTGGGTGTGTTACATTGAAGAGTGGGGTCAGTCTGCTCTTCCCTGGGTGGGTTACATTGACAGAGTCGGGTCAGTCTGCCCTTCTCTGGGTGTGTTACTTTGACAGAGTGGGGTCAGTCTGCTCTTCCCTGGGCGGGGTACATTGACAGAGTGGGGTCAGTCTGCTCTTCTCTGGGTGTGTTAAATTGACAGAGTGTGGTCAGTCTGCTCTTCTCTGGGTGGGTTACATTGACAGAGTGGGGTCAGTCTGCTCTTCTCTGGGTGTGTTAAATTCACAGAGTGGGGTCCGTCTGCTCTTGTCTGGATGTGTTACTTTGACAGAGTGGGGTCAGTCTGCTCTCCCCTGGGTGTGTTACAATGACAGAGTGGGGTCAGTCTGATCTTCCCTGGGCGGGTTACATTGACAGAGTTGTGTCAGTCTGCTCTTCCCTGGGTGGGTTACACTGACAGAGTGGGGTCAGTCTGCTCTTCCGTGGGTGTGTTACATTGACAGAGTGGGGTCAGTCTGCTCTTCCCTGAGTGTGTTACATTGACAGAGTGGAGTCAGTCAGCGCTTGATTTTGTTAGTAATTTTGCAGAGTGAGGTCAATCTGCTCTTTCCTTGGTGCGTTCCATTGTCAGAGTGCGGTCAGTCTGCTATTCCCTGGGTGTGTTACTTTGACAGAGTGGGGTCAGTCTGCTCTTTACTGGGTGTGTTACATTGACAGAATGGGGTCAGTCTGCTCTTCAATGGGTGTGTTACATTGACAGAGTGGGGTCAGTCTGCTCTTCCCATGGGTGTGTTACATTGACAGAGTGGGGTCAGTCTGCTCTTCTCTGGGTGGGTTACACTGACAGAGTGGGGTCCGTCTGCTCTTCCCTGGGTGGGTTACATTGACAGTGTGGAGTCAATCTGCTCTTCCCTGTGTGTGTTACATTGACAGAGTGGGGTCCGTCTGCTCTTCCCTGGGTGGGTTACATTGACAGTGTGGGGTCAATCTGCTCTTCCCTGTGTGTGTTACATTGACAGAGTGGGGTCAGTCTGCTCTTCAATGGGTGTGTTACATTGACAGAGTGGGGTCAGTCTGCTCTTCCCATGGGTGTGTTACATTGACAGAGTGGGGTCAGTCTGCTCTTCTCTGGTTGTGTAACATTGACAGAGTGGGGTCCGTCTGCTCTTCCCTGGATGGGTTACATTGACAGTGTGGGGTCAGTCTGCTCTTTACTGGGTGTGTTACATTGACAGAGTGGGTTCAATCTGCTCTTCCCTGAGTGTGTTACATTGACAGAGTGGGTTCAATCTGCTCTTCCCTGAGTGTGTTACATTGACAGAGTGGGTTCAATCTGCTCTTCCCTGGGTGTGTTACATTGTCAGTGTGGGATCAGTCTGCTCTCCCCTGGCTGTGTTACAATGACAGAGTGGGGTCAGTCTGCTCTTCCCTGTGTGTGTTACATTGACAGATTGGGGTCAGTCTGCTCTTCTCTGGGTGTGTTACATTGACTGAGTGGGGTCAGTCTGCTCTTCCCTGTGTGTGTTACATTGACAGAGTGGGATTAGTCTGCTCTTCTCTGGGTGTGTTACATTGACAGAGTGGGGTCAGTCTGCTCTTCCCTGTGTGTGTTACATTGACAGAGTGGGGTCAGTCTGCTCTTCCCAGGGTGTGCTATGCTGTCAGAGTGAGGTCAGTCTGATCTTCCCTGAGTGTGTTACATTGACAGAGTGGGGTCAGTCTGCTCTTCTCTGGGTGTGTTACATTGACAGAGTGGGGTCAGTCTGCTCTTCCCTGTGTGTGTTACATTGACAGAGTGGGGTCAGTCTGCTCTTCCCAGGGTGTGCTATGCTGTCAGAGTGAGGTCAGTCTGATCTTCCCTGAGTGTGTTACATTGAAAGAGTGGGTTCAATCTGCTCTTCCCTGAGTGTGTTACATTGACAGAGTGGGTTCAATCTGCTCTTCCCTGAGTGTGTTACATTGACAGAGTGGGTTCAATCTGCTCTTCCCTGGGTGTGTTACATTGTCAGAGTGGGGTCAGTCTGCTCTTCCCTGGGTGGGTAACATTGACAGAGTGGGGTCAGTCTGCTCTTCCCTGGGTGTGTTACATTGACAGAGTGGGGTCCGTCTGCTCTTCTCTGGGTGTGTAACATTGACAGAGTGGGGTCCGCCTGCTCTTTACTAGGTGTGTTACATTGACAGAGTGGGGTCAATCTGCACTTCCGTGGGTGTGTTACATCGACAGAGTGGCGTCAGTCTGGTCTTCCCTGGGTGTGTTACATTGACAGAGAGGGGTCAGTCTGCTCTTCCCTGGGTGGGTTAAATTGACAGAGTGGGGTCAGTCTGCTCTTTTCTGTGTGTGTTACATTGACAGAGTGGGGTCAGTCTTCTCTTCACTGAGTGTGTTACTTTGACAGAGTGGGGTCAGTCTGCTCTTCCCTGACTGTGTTACATTGACAGAATGAGGTCAGTCTGCTCTTCCCTGACTGTGTTACATTGACAGAGTGGGGTCAGTCTGCTCTTCCCTGGGTGGGTTACATTGACAGAGTCGGGTCTGTCTGCTCTTCCCTGTGTGTGTTCCATTGACAGAGTGGGGTCTGTCTGCGCTTGATTTTGTTAGTAATTTTGCAGAGAGAGGACAATCTGCTCTTTCCTTGGTGCGTTACATTGACAGAGTGCGGTCAGTCTGCTCTTCCCTGGGGGTGTTACTTTGACAGCGTGGGGTCAGTCTGCTCTTCAATGTTTGGGTTACACTGACAGAGTCCGGTCAGTCTGCTCTTCCCTGGGTGTGTTACATTGACAGAGTGTGGTCAGTATGCTCTTCCCTGGGTGTGTTACATTGACAGAGTGGGGTCAGTCTGCTCTTCGCTGTGTGTGTTACATTGACAGAGTGGGGTCAGTCTGCTCTTCCCTGTGTGTGTTACATTGACAGAGTGGGGTCAGTCTGCTCTTCAATGGGTGTGTTACATTGACAGAGTGGGGTCAGTCTGCTCTTCCCTGGGTGTGTTACATTGACAGAGTGGGGTCAGTCTGCTCTTCTCTGGGTGTGTAACATTGACAGAGTGGGGTCCGTCTGCTCTTCCCTGGGTGGGTTACATTGACAGCGTGAGGTCAGTCTGCTCTTTACTGGGTGTGTTACATTGACAGAGTGGGGTCTGTCTGCTCTTCCCTGGGTGGGTTAAATTGACAGAGTGGGGTCAGTCTGCTCTTCTCTGGGTGTGTTACATTGACAGAGTGGGCTCAGTCTGCTCTTCCCTGGGTGTGTTACATTGACAGAGTGGGATCAGTCTGCTGTTCCCTGTGTCTGTGACACTGACAGAGTGGGGTCAGTCTGCTCTTCTCTGGTTGTGTTACATTGAAGAGAGGGGTCAGTCTGCTCTTCCCTGGGTGGGTTACATTGACAGAGTCGGGTCAGTCTGCTCTACTCTGGGTGTGTTACTTTGACAGAGTGGGGTCAGTCTGCTCTTCCCTGGGTGTGTTACATTGACAGAGTGGGGTCAGTCTGCTCTTCTCTGGGTGTGTTAAATTGACAGAGTGGGGTCAGTCTGCTCTTCTCTGGGTGTGTAACATTGACAGAGTGGGGTCAGTCTGCTCTCCGCTGGGTGGGTTACATTGACAGAGTGGGGTCAGTCTGCTCTTCACTGGATGTGTTCCTTTGACAGAGTGGGGTCAGTCTGCTCTCCCCTGGGTGTGTTACAATGACAGAGTGGGGTCAGTCTGATCTTCCCTGGGCGGGTTACATTGACAGAGTGGGGTCAGTCTGCTCTTCCCTGAGTGTGTTACATTGAGAGAGTGGAGTCAGTCTGCGCTTGATTTTGTTAGTAATTTTGCAGAGTGAGGTCAATCTGCTCGTTCCGTGGTGCGTTTCATTGACAGAGTGCGGTCAGTCTGCTATTCCCTGGGTGTGTTACTTTGACAGAGTTGGGTCAGTCTGCTCTTCAATGGGTGTGTTACATTGACAGAGTGGGGTCAGTCTGCTCTTCCCTGGGTGTGTTACATTGACAGAGTGGGGTCAGTCTGCTCTTCCCTGGGTGGTTTACACTGACAGAGTCCGGTCAGTCTGCTCTTCCCTGGGTGTGTTTCATTGACAGAGTGGGGTCAGTTTTCTCTTCCCTGGGTGTGTCACATTGACAGAGTGGGGTCAGTCTGGTCTTCCCTTGGTGTGTTACATTGACAGATTGGCGTCAGTCTGCTCTTCAATGGGTGGGTTACACTGACAGAGTCCGGTCAGTCTGCTCTTCCCTGAGTGTGTTACATTGACAAAGTCGGGTCAGTCTGCTCTTTACTGGTTGTGTTACATTGACAGAGTGGGGTCAGTCTGCTCTTCTCTGGGTGTGTTACATTGAAGAGTGGGGTCAGTCTGCTCTTCCCTGGGTGGGTTACATTGACAGAGTCGGGTCAGTCTGCTCTTCTCTGGGTGTGTTACTTTGACAGAGTGGGGTCAGTCTGCTCTTCCCTGGGCGGGTTACATTGACAGAGTGGGGTCAGTCTGCTCTTCTCTGGGTGTGTTAAATTGACAGAGTGGGGTCAGTCTGCTCTTCTCTGGGTGTGTAACATTGACAGAGTGGGGTCAGTCTGCTCTTTACTGGGTGTGTTACGTTGACAGAGTGGGGTCAGTCTGCTCTTCCCTGGGTGGGTTACACTGACAGAGTCGGGTCAGTCTGCTCTACCCTGGGGGTCTTACATTGACAGATTGGGGTCAGTCTGCTGTTCCCTGTGTGTGTTACATTGACAGAGTGGGGTCAGTCTGCTCTTCCCTGGGTGTGTTACATTGACAGAGTGGGGTCTGTCTGCTCTTCCCTGGGTGTGTTACATTGACAGAGTTGGGTCACTCTGCTCTTCCCTGTGTGTGTTACATTGACAGAGTGGGGTCTGTCTGCGCTGGATTTTGTTAGTAATTTTGCAGAGAGTGGTCAATCTGCTCTTTCCTTGGTGCTTTACATTGACAGAGTGCGGTCAGTCTGGTATTCCCTGGGTGTGTTACATTGACAGAGTTGGGTCAGTCTGCTCTTTACTGGGTGTGTTACATTGACGGAGTGGGGTCTGTCTGCGCTGGATTTTGTTAGTAATTTTGCAGAGAGTGGTCAATCTGCTCTTTCCTTGGTGCTTTACATTGACAGAGTGCGGTCAGTCTGGTATTCCCTGGGTGTGTTACATTGATAGAGTGGGGTCAGTCTGCAATTCCCTTGGTGTGTTACATTGACAGAGTGGGGTCAGTCTGCTCTTCCCTGGGTGGGTTACATTGACGGAGTGGGGTCAGTCTGCTCTTCCCTGGGTGCGTTACATTGACAGAGTGGGGTCAGTCTGCTCTTCCCTGGGTGTGTTACATTGACAGATTGGGGTCAGTCTGCTCTTCAATGGGTGTGTTACATTGACAGAGTGGGGTCAGTCTGCTCTTCCCTGGGTGTATTACATTGACAGAGTGGGGTCAGTCTGCTCTTCCCTGGGTGGGTTACATTGACAGAGTGAGGTCAGTCTGCTCTTCCCTGTGTGTGTTACATTGACAGAGTGGGGTCAGTCTGCGCTTGAATTTGTTAGTAATTTTGCATAGAGAGGTCAATCTGCTCTTTCCTTGGTGCGTTACATTGACAGAGTGCGGTCAGTCTGCTCTTCCCTGGGTGTGTTACTTTGACAGAGTGGGGTCAGTCTGCCATTCAATGGGTGGGTTACACTGACAGAGTCCGGTCAGTCTGCTCTTCCCTGGGTGTGTTACATTGACAGAGTGTGATCAGTATGCTCTTCCCTGGGTGTGTTACATTGACAGAGTGGGGTCAGTCTGCTCTTCGCAGTGTGTGTTACATTGACAGAGTGGGGTCAGTCTGCTCTTCCCTGTGTGTGTTACATTGACAGAGTGGGGTCAGTCTGCTCTTCAATGGGTGTGTTACATTGACAGAGTGGGGTCAGTCTGCTCTTCCCTGGGTGTGTTACATTGACAGAGTGGGGTCAGTCTGCTCTTCTCTGGGTGTGTAACATTGACAGAGTGGGGTCCGTCTGATCTTCCCTGGGTGGGTTACATTGACAGCGTGAGGTCAGTCTGCTCTTTACTGGGTGTGTTACATTGACAGAGTGGGGTCTGTCTGCTCTTCCCTGGATGGGTTAAATTGACAGAGTGGGGTCAGTCTGCTCTTCTCTGGGTGTGTTACATTGACAGAGTGGGGTCAGTCTGCTCTTCCCTGGGTGTGTTACATTGACAGAGTGGGATCAGTCTGCTGTTCCCTGTGTCTGTGACACTGACAGAGTGGGGTCAGTCTGCTCTTCTCTGGGTGTGTTACATTGAAGAGTGGGGTCAGTCTGCTCTTCCCTGGGTGGGTTACATTGACAGAGTCGGGTCAGTCTGCTCTTCTCTGGGCGTGTTACTTTGACAGAGTGGGGTCAGTCTGCTCTTCCCTGGGTGGGTTCCAGTGACAGAGTGGGGTCAGTCTGCTCTTCTCTGGGTGTGTTAAATTGACAGAGTGGGGTCAGTCTGCTCTTCTCTGGGTGTGTAACATTGACAGAGTGGGGTCAGTCTGCTCTCCCCTGGGTGGGTTACATTGACAGAGTGGGGTCAGTCTGCTCTTCTCTGGGTGTGTTAAATTGACAGAGTGGGGTCCGTCTGCTCTTCTCTGGATGTGTTACTTTGACAGAGTGGGGTCAGTCTGCTCTCCCCTGGGTATGTTTCAATGACAGAGTGGGGTCAGTCTGATCTTCCCTGGGCGGGTTACATTGACAGAGTGGGGTCAGTCTGCTCTTCCCTGTGTGGGTTACACTGACAGAGTGGGGTCAGTCTGCTCTTCCGTGGGTGTGTTACATTGACAGAGTGGGGTCAGTCTGCTCTTCCCTGAGTGTGTTACATTGACAGAGTGGAGTCAGTCTGCGCTTGATTTTGTTAGTAATTTTGCAGAGTGAGGTCAATCTGCTCTTTCCTTGGTGCGTTCCATTGACAGAGTGCGGTCAGTCTGCTATTCCCTGGGTGTGTTACTTTGACAGAGTTGGGTCAGTCTGCTCTTCAATGGGTGGGTTACACTGACAGAGTCGGGTCAGTCTGCTCTTCCCTGGGTGTGTTTCATTGACAGAGTGGGGTCAGTCTGCTCTTCCCTGGGTGTGTCACATTGACAGAGTGGGGTCAGTCTGCTCTTCAATGGGTGGGTTACACTGACAGAGTCGGGCCAGTCTGCTCTTCCCTGGGTGTGTTTCATTGACAGAGTGGGGTCAGTCTGCTCTTCCCTGGGTGTGTCACATTGACAGAGTGGGGTCAGTCTGGTCTTCCCTGGGTGTGTTACATTGACAGATTGGCGTCAGTCTGCTCTTCAATGGGTGGGTTACACTGACAGAGTCCGGTCAGTCTGCTCTTCCCTGGGTGTGTTGCATTGACAGACTGGGGTCAGTCTGCTCTTTACTGGGAGTGTTACATTGACAGAGTGGGGTCAGTCTGCTCTTTACTGGGTGTGTTACATTGACAGAGTGGGGTCAATCTGCTCTTCCCTGTGTGTGTTACATTGACAGAGTGGGGTCAGTCTGCTCTTCAATGGGTGTGTTACATTGACAAAGTGGGGTCAGTCTGCTCTTCCCTGGGTGTGTTACATTGACAGAGTGGGGTCAGTTTGCTCTTCTCTGGTTGTGTAACATTGACAGAGTGGGGTCCGTCTGCTCTTCCCTGGGTGGGTTACATTGAAAGTGTGGGGTCAGTCTGCTCTTTACTGGGTGTGTTACATTGACAGAGTGGGGTCTGTCTGCTCTTCCCTGGGTGGGTTACAATGACAGAGTGGGATCAGTCTGCTGTTCCCTGTGTCTGTGACACTGACAGAGTGGGGTCAGTCTGCTCTTCTCTGGGTGTGTTACATTGAAGAGTGGGGTCAGTCTGCTCTTCCCTGTGTGGGTTACATTGACAGAGTCGGGTCAGTCTGCTCTTCTCTGGGTGTGTTACGTTGACAGAGTTGGTTCAGTCTCCTCTTCCCTGGGTTTGTTACATTGACAGAGTGTGGTCAGTCTGCTCTTCTCTGGGTGTGTAACATTGACAGAGTGGGGTCCGTCTGCTCTTCTCTGGGTGTGTTACAATGACAGAGTGGGGTCCGTCTGCTCTTCCCTGGGTGGGTTACATTGACAGCGTGATGTCAGTCTGCTCTTTACTGGGTGTGTTACATTGACAGAGTGGGGTCAGTCTGCTCTTCCCTGGGTGGGTTACACTGACAGAGTCGGGTCAGTCTGCTCTTCCCTGGGGGTCTACCATTGACAGATTGGGGTCAGTCTGCTGTTCCCTGTGTGTGTTACATTGACAGAGTGGGGTCAGTCTGCTCTTCCCTGGGTGTGTTACATTGACAGAGTGGGGTCTGTCTGCTCCTCCCTGGGTGTGTTACATTGACAGAGTTGGGTCACTCTGCTCTTCCCTGTCTGTGTTACATTGACAGAGTGGGGTCTGTCTGCGCTGGATTTTGTTAGTAATTTTGCAGAGAGAGGTCAATCTGCTCTTTCCTTGGTGCGTTACATTGACAGAGTGCGGTCAGTCTGGTATTCCCTGGGTGTGTTACATTGACCGAGTTGGGTCAGTCTGCTCTTCCCTGGGTGTGTTACTTTGACAGAGTGGGGTCAGTCTGCTCTTCCCTGGGTGTGTTACATTGACAGAGTGGGGTCAGTCTGCTCTTCCCTGGGTGTGTTACATTGACAGAGTGGGGTCAGTCTGCTCTTCCCTGGGTGTGTTACATTGATAGAGTGGGGTCAGTCTGCAATTCCCTTGGTGTGTTACATTGACAGAGTGGGGTCAGTCTGCTCTTCCCTGGGTGTGTTACATTGACGGAGTGGGGTCAGTCTGCTCTTCCCTGGGTGCGTTACATTGACAGAGTGGGGTCAGACTGCTCTTCCCTGGGTGTGTTACATTGACAGAGTGGGGTCAGTCTGCTCTCCAATGGGTGTGTTACATTGACAGAGTAGGGTCAGTCTGCTCTTCCCTGGGTGTGTTACATTGACAGAGTGGGGTCAGTCTGCTCTTCCGTGGGTGGGTTACATTGACAGAGTGAGGTCAGTCTGCTCTTCCCTGTGTGTGTTACATTGACAGAGTGGGGTCAGTCTGCGCTTGAATATGTTAGTAATTTTGCATAGAAGGGTCAATCTGCTCTTTCCTTGGTGCGTTACATTGCCAGAGTACGGTCAGTCTGCTCTTCCCTGGGTGTGTTACTTTGACAGAGTGGGGTCAGTCTGCTCTTCAATGGGTGGGTTACACTGACAGAGTCCGGTCAGTCTGCTCTTCCCTGGGTGTGTTTCATTGACAGAGTGTGATCAGTATGCTCTTCCCTGGGTGTGTTACATTGACAGAGTGGGGTCAGCCTGCTCTTCGCTGTGTGTGTTACATTGACAGAGTGGGGTCAGTCTGCTCTTCCCTGTGTGTTACATTGACAGAGTGGGGTCAGTCTGCTCTTCAATGGGTGTGTTACATTGACAGAGTGGGGTCAGTCTGCTCTTCCCTGGGTGTGTTACATTGACAGAGTGGGGTCAGTCTGCTCTTCTCTGGGTGTGTAACATTGACAGAGTTGGGTCCGTCTGTTCTTCCCTGGGTGGGTTACATTGACAGCGTGAGGTCAGTCTGCTCTTTACTGGGTGTGTTACATTGACAGAGTGGGGTCTGTCTGCTCTTCCCTGGATGGGTTGAATTGACAGAGTGGGGTCAGTCTGCTCTTCTCTGGGTGTGTTACATTGACAGAGTGGGGTCAGTCTGCTCTTCCCTGGGTGTGTTACATTGACAGAGTGGGATCAGTCTGCTGTTCACTGTGTCTGTGACACTGAAAGAGTGGGGTCAGTCTGCTCTTCTCTTGGTGTGTTACATTGAAGAGTGGGGTCAGTCTGCTCTTCCCTGGGTGGGTTACATTGACAGAGTCGGGTCAGTCTGCTCTTCTCTGGGTGTGTTACTTTGACAGAGTGGGGTCAGTCTGCTCTTCCCTGGGTGGGTTCCATTGACAGAGTGGGGTCAGTCTGCTCTTCTCTGGGTGTGTTAAATTGACAGAGTGGGGTCAGTCTGCTCTTCTCTGGGTGTGTAACATTGACAGAGTGGGGTCAGTCTGCTCTTCTCTGGGTGTGTTAAATTGACAGAGTGGGGTCCGTCTGCTCTTCTCTGGATGTGTTACTTTGACAGAGTGGGGTCAGTCTGCTCTCCCCTGGGTGTGTTACAATGCCAGAGTGGGGTCAGTCTGATCTTCCCTGGGCGGGTTACATTGACAGAGTGGGGTCAGTCTGCTCTTCCCTGGGTGGGTTACACTGACAGAGTGGGGTCAGTCTGCTCTTCCGTGGGTGTGTTACATTGACAGAGTGGGGTCAGTCTGCTCTTCCCTGAGTGTGTTACATTGACAGAGTGGAGTCAGTCTGCGCTTGATTTTGTTAGTAATTTTGCAGAGTGAGGTCAATCTGCTCTTTCCTTGGTGCGTTACATTGACAGAGTGCGGTCAGTCTGGTATTCCCTGGGTGTGTTACATTGACAGAGTTGGGTCAGTCTGCTCTTCCCTGGGTGTGTTACTTTGACAGAGTGGGGTCAGTCTGCTCTTCCCTGGGTGTGTTACATTGACAGAGTGGGGTCAGTCTGCTCTTCCCTGGGTGTGTTACATTGATAGAGTGGGGTCAGTCTGCAATTCCTTGGTGTGTTACATTGACAGAGTGGGGTCAGTCTGCTCTTCCCTGGGTGTGTTACATTGACGGAGTGGGGTCGTTCTGCTCTTCCCTGGGTGCGTTACATTGACAGAGTGTGATCAGTATGCTCTTCCCTGGGTGTGTAACATTGACAGAGTGGGGTCAGTCTGCTCTTCGCAGTGTGTGTTACATTGACAGAGTGGGGTCAGTCTGCTCTTCCCTGTGTGTGTTACATTGACAGAGTGGGGTCAGTCTGCTCTTCTCTGGGTGTGTTACATTGAAGAGTGGGGTCAGTCTGCTCTTCAATGGGTGGGTTACACTGACAGAGTCGGGTCAGTCTGCTCTTCCCTGGGTGTGTTTCATTGACAGAGTGGGGTCAGTATGCTCTTCCCTGGGTGTGTCACATTGACAGAGTGGGGTCAGTCTGGTCTTCCCTGGGTGTGTTACATTGACAGATTGGCGTCAGTCTGCTCTTCAATGGGTGGGTTACACTGACAGAGTCCGGTCAGTCTGCTCTTTCCTGGGTGTGTTACATTAACAGAGTGGGGTCAGTCTGCTCTTTACTGGGAGTGTTACATTGACAGAGTGTGGTCAGTCTGCTCTTCTCTGGTTGTGTAACATTGACTGAGTGGGGTCCGTCTGCTCTTCGCTGGGTGGGTTACATTGACAGTGTGGGGTCAGTCTGCTCATTACTGGGTGTGTTACATTGACAGAGTGGGGTCTGTCTGCTCTTCCCTGGGTGTGTTAAATTGACAGAGTGGGATCAGTCTGCTGTTCCCTGTGTCTGTGACACTGAGAGAGTCGGGTCAGTCTGCTCTTTTCTGGGTGTGTTACATTGAAGAGTGGGGTCAGTCTGCTCTTCCCTGTGTGGGTTACATTGACAGAGTCGGGTCAGCCTGCTCTTCTCTGGGTGTGTTACGCTAACAGAGTGGGGTCAGTCTGCTCTTCCCTGGGTGTGTTACATTGACAGAGTGGGGTCAGTCTGCTCTTCTCTGGGTGTGTAACATTGACAGAGTGGGGTCCGTCTGCTCTTCTCTGGGTGTGTTACAATGACAGAGTGGGGTCAGTCTGCTCTCCCCTGGGTGTGTTACAATGACAGAGTGGGGTCTGTCTGATCTTCCCTGGGTGGGTTACATTGACAGAGTGGGGTCAGTCTGCCCTTCCCTGTGTGTGTTACACTGACAGAGTGGGGTCAGTCTGCTCTTCCCTGGGTGTGTTACATTGACAGAGTGGGGTCAGTCTGCTCTTCACTGGGTGTGTAACATTGACAGAGTGGGGTCCGTCTGCTCTTCCCTGGGTGGGTTACATTGACAGCGTGAGGTCAGTCTGCTCTTTACTGGGTGTGTTACATTGACAGAGTGGGGTCTGTCTGCTCTTCCCTGGATGGGTTAAATTGACAGAATGGGGTCAGTCTGCTCTTCTCTGGGTGTGTTACATTGACAGAGTGGGGTCAGTCTGCTCTTCCCTGGGTGTGTTACATTGACAGAGTGGGATCAGTCTGCTGTTCCCTGTGTCCGTGACACTGACAGAGTGGGGTCCGTCTGCTCTTCTCTGGGTGGGTTACATTGACAGAGTCGGGTAAGTCTGCTCTTCTCTGGGCGTGTTACTTTGACAGAGTGGGGTCAGTCTGCTCTTCCCTGTGTGGGTTCCATTGACAGAGTCGGGTCAGTCTGCTCTTCTCTGGGTGTGTTAAATTGACAGAGTGGGGTCAGTCTGCTCTTCTCTGGGTGTGTAACATTGACAGAGTGGGGTCAGTCTGCTCTCCCCTGGGTGGTTTACATTGACAGAGTGGGGTCAGTCTGCTCTTCTCTGGGTGTGTTAAATTGACAGAGTGGGGTCCGTCTGATCTTCTCTGGATGTGTTACTTTGACAGAGTGGGGTCAGTCTGCTCTTTACTGGGTGTGTTACATTGACAGAGTGGGGTCTGTCTGCTCATCCGTGCGTGGGTTAAATTGACAGAGTGGGATCAGTCTGCTGTTCCCTGTGTCTGTGACACTGACAGAGTGGGGTCAGTCTGCTCTTCTCTGGGTGTGTTACATTGAAGAGTGGGGTCAGTCTGCTCTTCCCTGTGTGGGATACATTGACAGAGTCGGGTCAGTCTGCTCTTCTGTGGGTGTGTTACGTTGACAGAGTGGGGTCAGTCTGCTCTTCCCTGGGTGTGTTACATTGACAGAGTGGGGTCAGTCTGCTCTTCTCTGGGTGCGTTCCATTGACAGAGTGGGGTCAGTCTGCTCTTCTCTGGGTGTGTTAAATTGACAGAGTGGGGTCAGTCTGCTCTTCTCTGGGTGTGTAACATTGACAGAGTGGGGTCAGTCTGCTCTTCTCTGGGTGTGTTAAATTGACAGAGTGGGGTCCGTCTGCTCTTCTCTGGATGTGTTACTTTGACAGAGTGGGGTCAGTCTGCTCTCCCCTGGGTGTGTTACAATGCCAGAGTGGGGTCAGTCTGATCTTCCCTGGGCGGGTTACATTGACAGAGTGGGGTCAGTCTGCTCTTCCCTGGGTGGGTTACACTGACAGAGTGGGGTCAGTCTGCTCTTCCGTGGGTGTGTTACATTGACAGAGTGGGGTCAGTCTGCTCTTCCCTGAGTGTGTTACATTGACAGAGTGGAGTCAGTCTGCGCTTGATTTTGTTAGTAATTTTGCAGAGTGAGGTCAATCTGCTCTTTCCTTGGTGCGTTACATTGACAGAGTGCGGTCAGTCTGGTATTCCCTGGGTGTGTTACATTGACAGAGTTGGGTCAGTCTGCTCTTCCCTGGGTGTGTTACTTTGACAGAGTGGGGTCAGTCTGCTCTTCCCTGGGTGTGTTACATTGACAGAGTGGGGTCAGTCTGCTCTTCCCTGGGTGTGTTACATTGACAGAGTGGGGTCAGTCTGCTCTTCCCTGGGTGTGTTACATTGATAGAGTGGGGTCAGTCTGCAATTCCCTTGGTGTGTTACATTGACAGAGTGGGGTCAGTCTGCTCTTCCCTGGGTGTGTTACATTGACGGAGTGGGGTCAGTCTGCTCTTCCCTGGGTGCGTTACATTGACAGAGTGTGATCAGTATGCTCTTCCCTGGGTGTGTAACATTGACAGAGTGGGGTCAGTCTGCTCTTCGCAGTGTGTGTTACATTGACAGAGTGGGGTCAGTCTGGTCTTCCCTGGGTGTGTTACATTGACAGATTGGCGTCAGTCTGCTCTTCAATGGGTGGGTTACACTGACAGAGTCCGGTCAGTCTGCTCTTCCCTGGGTGTGTAACATTGACAGAGTGGGGTCCGTCTGCTCTTCTCTGGGTGTGTTACAATGACAGAGTGGGGTCAGTCTGCTCTTCCCTGGGTGTGTTACATTGACAGAGTTGGGTCAGTCTGCTCTTCCCTGGGTGTGTTACTTTGACAGAGTGGGATCAGTCTGCTCTTCCCTGGGTGTGTTACATTGACAGAGTGGGGTCAGTCTGCTCTTCCCTGGGTGTGTTACATTGACAGAGTGGGGTCAGTCTGCTCTTCCCTGGGTGTGTTACATTGATAGAGTGGGGTCAGTCTGCAATTCCCTTGGTGTGTTACATTGACAGAGTGGGGTCAGTCTCCTCTTCCCTGGGTGTGTTACATTGACGGAGTGTGGTCAGTCTGCTCTTCCCTGGGTGCGTTACATTGACAGAGTGGGGTCAGTCTGCTCTTCTCTGGGTGTGTTACATTGAAGAGTGGGGTCAGTCTGCTCTTCCCTGTGTGAGATACATTGACAGAGTCGGGTCAGTCTGCTCTTCTGTGGGTGTGTTACGTTGACAGAGTGGGGTCAGTCTGCTCTTCCCTGGGTGTGTTACATTGACAGAGTGGGGTCAGTCTGCTCTTCTCTGGGTGTGTAACATTGACAGAGTGGGGTCCGTCTGCTCTTCTCTGGGTGTGTTACAATGACAGAGTGGAGTCAGTCTGTCCTCCCCTGAGTGTGTTACAATGACAGAGTGGGGTCAGTCTTATCTTCCCTGGGTGGGTTACATTGACCGAGTGGGGTCAGTCTGCTCTTCCCTGGGTGTGTTACATTGACAGAGTGGGGTCAGTCTGCTCTCCCCTGGGTGGTTTACATTGACAGAGTGGGGTCAGTCTGCTCTTCTCTGGGTGTGTTAAATTGACAGAGTGGGGTCCGTCTGATCTTCTCTGGATGTGTTACTTTGACAGAGTGGGGTCAGTCTGCTCTTTACTGGGTGTGTTACATTGACAGAGTGGGGTCTGTCTGCTCATCCCTGCGTGGGTTATATTGACAGAGTGGGATCAGTCTGCTGTTCCCTGAGTCTGTGACACTGACAGAGTGGGGTCAGTCTGCTCTTCTCTGGGTGTGTTACATTGAAGAGTGGGGTCAGTCTGCTCTTCCCTGTGTGGGATACATTGACAGAGTCGGGTCAGTCTGCTCTTCTGTGGGTGTGTTACGTTGACAGAGTGGGGTCAGTCTGCTCTTCCCTGGGTGTGTTACATTGACAGAGTGGGGTCAGTCTGCTCTTCTCTGGGTGCGTTCCATTGACAGAGTGGGGTCAGTCTGCTCTTCTCTGGGTGTGTTAAATTGACAGAGTGGGGTCAGTCTGCTCTTCTCTGGGTGTGTAACATTGACAGAGTGGGGTCAGTCTGCTCTTCTCTGGGTGTGTTAAATTGACAGAGTGGGGTCCGTCTGCTCTTCTCTGGATGTGTTACTTTGACAGAGTGGGGTCAGTCTGCTCTCCCCTGGGTGTGTTACAATGCCAGAGTGGGGTCAGTCTGATCTTCCCTGGATGTGTTACATTGACAGAGTGGGGTCAGTCTGCTCTTCCCTGGGTGGGTTACACTGACAGAGTGGGGTCAGTCTGCTCTTCCGTGGGTGTGTTACATTGACAGAGTGGGGTCAGTCTGCTCTTCCCTGTGTGTGTTACATTGACAGAGTGGAGTCAGTCTGCGCTTGATTTTGTTAGTAATTTTGCAGAGTGAGGTCAATCTGCTCTTTCCTTGGTGCGTTACATTGACAGAGTGCGGTCAGTCTGGTATTCCCTGGGTGTGTTACATTGACAGAGTTGGGTCAGTCTGCTCTTCCCTGGGTGTGTTACTTTGACAGAGTGGGGTCAGTCTGCTCTTCCCTGGGTGTGTTACATTGACAGAGTGGGGTCAGTCTGCTCTTCCCTGGGTGTGTTACATTGACAGAGTGGGGTCAGTCTGCTCTTCCCTGGGTGTGTTACATTGATAGAGTGGGGTCAGTCTGCAATTCCCTTGGTGTGTTACATTGACAGAGTGGGGTCAGTCTGCTCTTCCCTGGGTGTGTTACATTGACGGAGTGGGGTCAGTCTGCTCTTCCCTGGGTGCGTTACATTGACAGAGTGTGATCAGTATGCTCTTCCCTGCGTGTGTAACATTGACAGAGTGGGGTCAGTCTGCTCTTCGCAGTGTGTGTTACATTGACAGAGTGGGGTCAGTCTGGTCTTCCCTGGGTGTGTTACATTGACAGATTGGCGTCAGTCTGCTCTTCAATGGGTGGGTTACACTGACAGAGTCCGGTCAGTCTGCTCTTCCGTGGGTGTGTAACATTGACAGAGTGGGGTCCGTCTGCTCTTCTTTGGGTGTGTTACAATGACAGAGTGGGGTCAGTCTGCTCTTCCCTGGGTGTGTTACATTGACAGAGTTGGGTCAGTCTGCTCTTCCCTGGGTGTGTTACTTTGACAGAGTGGGGTCAGTCTGCTCTTCCCTGGGTGTGTTACATTGACAGAGTGGGGTCAGTCTGCTCTTCCCTGGGTGTGTTACATTGACAGAGTGGGGTCAGTCTGCTCTTCCCTGGGTGTGTTACATTGATAGAGTGGGGTCAGTCTGCAATTCCCTTGGTGTGTTACATTGACAGAGTGGGGTCAGTCTGCTCTTCCCTGGGTGTGTTACATTGACGGAGTGGGGTCAGTCTGCTCTTCCCTGGGTGCGTTACATTGACAGAGTGGGGTCAGTCTGCTCTTCTCTGGGTGTGTTACATTGAAGAGTGGGGTCAGTCTGCTCTTCCCTGTGTGAGATACATTGACAGAGTCGGGTCAGTCTGCTCTTCTGTGGGTGTGTTACGTTGACAGAGTGGGGTCAGTCTGCTCTTCCCTGGGTGTGTTACATTGACAGAGTGGGGTCAGTCTGCTCTTCTCTGGGTGTGTAACATTGACAGAGTGGGGTCCGTCTGCTCTTCTCTGGGTGTGTTACAATGACAGAGTGGGGTCAGTCTGCTCTCCCCTGGGTGTGTTACAATGACAGAGTGGGGTCAGTCTTATCTTCCCTGGGTGGGTTACATTGACCGAGTGGGGTCAGTCTGCTCTTCCCTGGGTGTGTTACATTGACAGATTGGGGTCAGTCTGCTCTTCCCTGGGTGTGTTACATTGACAGCGTGAGGTCAGTCTGCTCTTTACTGGGTGTGTTACATTGACAGTGTGGGGTCTGTCTGCTCTTCCCTGGATGGGTTAAATTGACAGAGTGGGGTCAGTCTGCTCTTCTCTGGGTGTGTTACATTGACAGAGTGGGGTCAGTCTGCTCTTCTCTGGGTGTGTTACATTGACAGAGTGGGATCAGTCTGCTGTTCCCTGTGTCTGTGAAACTGACAGAGTGGGGTCAGTCTACTCTTCTCTGGGTGTGTTACATTGAAGAGTGGGGTCAGTCTGCTCTTCCCTGGGTGGGTTACATTGACAGAGTCGGGTCAGTCTGCTCTTCTCTGGGCGTGTTACTTTGACAGAGTGGGGTCAGTCTGCTCTTCCCTGGGTGGGTTCCAGTGACAGAGTGGGGTCAGTCTGCTCTTCTCTGGGTGTGTTAAATTGACAGAGTGGGGTCAGTCTGCTCTTCTCTGGGTGTGTAACATTGACAGAGTGGGGTCAGTCTGCTCTCCCCTGGGTGGGTTACATTGACAGAGTGGGGTCAGTCTGCTCTTCTCTGGATGTGTTAAATTGACAGATTGGGGTCCGTCTGCTCTTCTCTGGATGTGTTACTTTGACAGAGTGGGGTCAGTCTGCTCTCCCCTGGGTGTGTTACAATGACAGAGTGGGGTCAGTCTGATCTTCCCTGGGCGGGTTACATTGACAGAGTGGGGTCAGTCTGCTCTTCCCTGGGTGGGTTACACTGACAGAGTGGGGTCAGTCTGCTCTTCCCTGAGTGTGTTACATTGACAGAGTGGAGTCAGTCTGCGCTTGATTTTGTTAGAAATTTTGCAGAGTGAGGTCAATCTGCTCTTTCCTTGGTGCGTTCCATTGTCAGAGTGCGGTCATTCTGCTATTCCCTGGGTGTGTTACTTTGACAGAGTTGGGTCAGTCTGCTCTTCCCTGGCTGTGTTACATTGACAGCGTGAGGTCAGTCTGCTCTTTCCTGGGTGTGTTACATTGACAGTGTGGGGTCTGTCTGCTCTTCCCTGGATGGGTTAAATTGACAGAGTGGGGTCAGTCTGCTCTTCTCTGGGTGTGTTACATTGACAGAGTGGGGTCAGTCTGCTCTTCTCTGGGTGTGTTACATTGACAGAGTGGGATCAGTCTGCTGTTCCCTGTGTCTGTGAAACTGACAGAGTGGGGTCAGTCTACTCTTCTCTGGGTGTGTTACATTGACAGAGTGCGGTCAGTCTGGTATTCCCTGGGTGTGTTACATTGACAGAGTTGGGTCAGTCTGCTCTTCCCTGGGTGTGTTACTTTGACAGAGTGGGGTCAGTCTGCTCTTCCCTGGGTGTGTTACATTGACAGAGTGGGGTCAGTCTGCTCTTCCCTGGGTGTGTTACATTGACAGAGTGGGGTCAGTCTGCTCTTCCCTGGGTGTGTTACATTGATAGAGTGGGGTCAGTCTGCAATTCCCTTGGTGTGTTACATTGACAGAGTGGGGTCAGTCTGCTCTTCCCTGGGTGTGTTACATTGACTGAGTGGGGTCAGTCTGCTCTTCCCTGGGTGCGTTACATTGACAGAGTGTGATCAGTATGCTCTTCCCTGGGTGTGTAACATTGACAGAGTGGGGTCAGTCTGCTCTTCGCAGTGTGTGTTACATTGACAGAGTGGGGTCAGTCTGGTCTTCCCTGGGTGTGTTACATTGACAGATTGGCGTCAGTCTGCTCTTCAATGGGTGGGTTACACTGACAGAGTCCGGTCAGTCTGCTCTTCCGTGGGTGTGTAACATTGACAGAGTGGGGTCCGTCTGCTCTTCTCTGGGTGTGTTACAATGACAGAGTGGGGTCAGTCTGCTCTTCCCTGGGTGTGTTACATTGACAGAGTTGGGTCAGTCTGCTCTTCCCTGGGTGTGTTACTTTGACAGAGTGGGGTCAGTCTGCTCTTCCCTGGGTGTGTTACATTGACAGAGTGGGGTCAGTCTGCTCTTCCCTGGGTGTGTTACATTGACAGAGTGGGGTCAGTCTGCTCTTCCCTGGGTGTGTTACATTGATAGAGTGGTGTCAGTCTGCAATTCCCTTGGTGTGTTACATTGACAGAGTGGGGTCAGTCTCCTCTTCCCTGGGTGTGTTACATTGACGGAGTGGGGTCAGTCTGCTCTTCCCTGGGTGCGTTACATTGACAGAGTGGGGTCAGTCTGCTCTTCTCTGGGTGTGTTACATTGAAGAGTGGGGTCAGTCTGCTCTTCCCTGTGTGAGATACATTGACAGAGTCGGGTCAGTCTGCTCTTCTGTGGGTGTGTTACGTTGACAGAGTGGGGTCAGTCTGCTCTTCCCTGGGTGTGTTACATTGACAGAGTGGGGTCAGTCTGCTCTTCTCTGGGTGTGTAACATTGACAGAGTGGGGTCCGTCTGCTCTTCTCTGGGTGTGTTACAATGACAGAGTGGAGTCAGTCTGTCCTCCCCTGGGTGTGTTACAATGACAGAGTGGGGTCAGTCTTATCTTCCCTGGGTGGGTTACATTGACCGAGTGGGGTCAGTCTGCTCTTCCCTGGGTGTGTTACATTGACAGAGTGGGGTCAGTCTGCTCTCCCCTGGGTGGTTTACATTGACAGAGTGGGGTCAGTCTGCTCTTCTCTGGGTGTGTTAAATTGACAGAGTGGGGTCCGTCTGATCTTCTCTGGATGTGTTACTTTGACAGAGTGGGGTCAGTCTGCTCTTTACTGGGTGTGTTACATTGACAGAGTGGGGTCTGTCTGCTCATCCCTGCGTGGGTTATATTGACAGAGTGGGATCAGTCTGCTGTTCCCTGTGTCTGTGACACTGACAGAGTGGGGTCAGTCTGCTCTTCTCTGGGTGTGTTACATTGAAGAGTGGGGTCAGTCTGCTCTTCCCTGTGTGGGATACATTGACAGAGTCGGGTCAGTCTGCTCTTCTGTGGGTGTGTTACGTTGACAGAGTGGGGTCAGTCTGCTCTTCCCTGGGTGTGTTACATTGACAGAGTGGGGTCAGTCTGCTCTTCCCTGGGTGTGTTACATTGACAGAGTGGGGTCAGTCTGCTCTTCTCTGGGTGTGTTAAATTGACAGAGTGGGGTCAGTCTGCTCTTCTCTGGGTGTGTAACATTGACAGAGTGGGGTCAGTCTGCTCTTCTCTGGGTGTGTTAAATTGACAGAGTGGGGTCCGTCTGCTCTTCTCTGGATGTGTTACTTTGACTGAGTGGGGTCAGTCGGCTCTCCCCTGGGTGTGTTACAATGCCAGAGTGGGGTCAGTCTGATCTTCCCTGGATGTGTTACATTGACAGAGTGGGGTCAGTCTGCTCTTCCCTGGGTGGGTTACACTGACAGAGTGGGGTCAGTCTGCTCTTCCGTGGGTGTGTTACATTGACAGAGTGGGGTCAGTCTGCTCTTCCCTGTGTGTGTTACATTGACAGAGTGGAGTCAGTCTGCGCTTGATTTTGTTAGTAATTTTGCAGAGTGAGGTCAATCTGCTCTTTCCTTGGTGCGTTACATTGACAGAGTGCGGTCAGTCTGGTATTCCCTGGGTGTGTTACATTGACAGAGTTGGGTCAGTCTGCTCTTCCCTGGGTGTGTTACTTTGACAGAGTGGGGTCAGTCTGCTCTTCCCTGGGTGTGTTACATTGACAGAGTGGGGTCAGTCTGCTCTTCCCTGGGTGTGTTACATTGACAGAGTGGGGTCAGTCTGCTCTTCCCTGGGTGTGTTACATTGATAGAGTGGGGTCAGTCTGCAATTCCCTTGGTGTGTTACATTGACAGAGTGGGGTCAGTCTGCTCTTCCCTGGGTGTGTTACATTGACGGAGTGGGGTCAGTCTGCTCTTCCCTCGGTGCGTTACATTGACAGAGTGTGATCAGTATGCTCTTCCCTGGGTGTGTAACATTGACAGAGTGGGGTCAGTCTGCTCTTCGCAGTGTGTGTTACATTGACAGAGTGGGGTCAGTCTGGTCTTCCCTGGGTGTGTTACATTGACAGATTGGCGTCAGTCTGCTCTTCAATGGGTGGGTTACACTGACAGAGTCCGGTCAGTCTGCTCTTCCGTGGGTGTGTAACATTGACAGAGTGGGGTCCGTCTGCTCTTCTTTGGGTGTGTTACAATGACAGAGTGGGGTCAGTCTGCTCTTCCCTGGGTGTGTTACATTGACAGAGTTGGGTCAGTCTGCTCTTCCCTGGGTGTGTTACTTTGACAGAGTGGGGTCAGTCTGCTCTTCCCTGGGTGTGTTACATTGACAGAGTGGGGTCAGTCTGCTCTTCCCTGGGTGTGTTACATTGACAGAGTGGGGTCAGTCTGCTCTTCCCTGGGTGTGTTACATTGATAGAGTGGGGTCAGTCTGCAATTCCCTTGGTGTGTTACATTGACAGAGTGGGGTCAGTCTGCTCTTCCCTGGGTGTGTTACATTGACGGAGTGGGGTCAGTCTGCTCTTCCCTGGGTGCGTTACATTGACAGAGTGGGGTCAGTCTGCTCTTCTCTGGGTGTGTTACATTGAAGAGTGGGGTCAGTCTGCTCTTCCCTGTGTGAGATACATTGACAGAGTCGGGTCAGTCTGCTCTTCTGTGGGTGTGTTACGTTGACAGAGTGGGGTCAGTCTGCTCTTCCCTGGGTGTGTTACATTGACAGAGTGGGGTCAGTCTGCTCTTCTCTGGGTGTGTAACATTGACAGAGTGGGGTCCGTCTGCTCTTCTCTGGGTGTGTTACAATGACAGAGTGGGGTCAGTCTGCTCTCCCCTGGGTGTGTTACAATGACAGAGTGGGGTCAGTCTTATCTTCCCTGGGTGGGTTACATTGACCGAGTGGGGTCAGTCTGCTCTTCCCTGGGTGTGTTACATTGACAGATTGGGGTCAGTCTGCTCTTCCCTGGGTGTGTTACATTGACAGCGTGAGGTCAGTCTGCTCTTTACTGGGTGTGTTACATTGACAGTGTGGGGTCTGTCTGCTCTTCCCTGGATGGGTTAAATTGACAGAGTGGGGTCAGTCTGCTCTTCTCTGGGTGTGTTACATTGACAGAGTGGGGTCAGTCTGCTCTTCTCTGGGTGTGTTACATTGACAGAGTGGGATCAGTCTGCTGTTCCCTGTGTCTGTGAAACTGACAGAGTGGGGTCAGTCTACTCTTCTCTGGGTGTGTTACATTGAAGAGTGGGGTCAGTCTGCTCTTCCCTGGGTGGGTTACATTGACAGAGTCGGGTCAGTCTGCTCTTCTCTGGGCGTGTTACTTTGACAGAGTGGGGTCAGTCTGCTCTTCCCTGGGTGGGTTCCAGTGACAGAGTGGGGTCAGTCTGCTCTTCTCTGGTTGTGTTAAATTGACAGAGTGGGGTCAGTCTGCTCTTCTCTGGGTGTGTAACATTGACAGAGTGGGGTCAGTCTGCTCTCCCCTGGGTGGGTTACATTGACAGAGTGGGGTCAGTCTGCTCTTCTCTGGATGTGTTAAATTGACAGATTGGGGTCCGTCTGCTCTTCTCTGGATGTGTTACTTTGACAGAGTGGGGTCAGTCTGCTCTCCCCTGGGTGTGTTACAATGACAGAGTGGGGTCAGTCTGATCTTCCCTGGGCGGGTTACATTGACAGAGTGGGGTCAGTCTGCTCTTCCCTGGGTGGGTTACACTGACAGAGTGGGGTCAGTCTGCTCTTCCCTGAGTGTGTTACATTGACAGAGTGGAGTCAGTCTGCGCTTGATTTTGTTAGAAATTTTGCAGAGTGAGGTCAATCTGCTCTTTCCTTGGTGCGTTCCATTGACAGAGTGCGGTCATTCTGCTATTCCCTGGGTGTGTTACTTTGACAGAGTTGGGTCAGTCTGCTCTTCCCTGGGTGTGTTACATTGACAGCGTGAGGTCAGTCTGCTCTTTCCTGGGTGTGTTACATTGACAGTGTGGGGTCTGTCTGCTCTTCCCTGGATGGGTTAAATTGACAGAGTGGGGTCAGTCTGCTCTTCTCTGGGTGTGTTACATTGACAGAGTGGGGTCAGTCTGCTCTTCTCTGGGTGTGTTACATTGACAGAGTGGGATCAGTCTGCTGTTCCCTGTGTCTGTGAAACTGACAGAGTGGGGTCAGTCTACTCTTCTCTGGGTGTGTTACATTGAAGAGTGGGGTCAGTCTGCTCTTCCCTGGGTGGGTTACATTGACAGAGTCGGGTCAGTCTGCTCTTCTCTGGGCGTGTTACTTTGACAGAGTGGGGTCAGTCTGCTCTTCCCTGGGTGGGTTCCAGTGACAGAGTGGAGTCAGTCTGCTCTTCTCTGGGTGTGTTAAATTGACAGAGTGGGGTCAGTCTGCTCTTCTCTGGGTGTGTAACATTGACAGAGTGGGGTCAGTCTGCTCTCCCCTGGGTGGGTTACATTGACAGAGTGGGGTCAGTCTGCTCTTCTCTGGATGTGTTAAATTGACAGATTGGGGTCCGTCTGCTCTTCTCTGGATGTGTTACTTTGACAGAGTGGGGTCAGTCTGCTCTTCAATGGGTGGGTTACACTGACAGAGTCGGGTCAGTCTGCTCTTCCCTGGGTGTGTTTCATTGACAGAGTGGGGTCAGTCTGCTCTTCCCTGGGTGTGTCACATTGACAGAGTGGGGTCAGTCTGGTCTTCCCTGGGTGTGTTACATTGACAGATTGGCGTCAGTCTGCTCTTCAATGGGTGGGTTACACTGACAGAGTGGGGTCAGTCTGCTCTTCCGTGTTTGTGTTACATTGACAGAGTGGGGTCAGTCTGCTCTTCCCTGAGTGTGTTACATTGACAGAGTGGAGTCAGTCTGCGCTTGATTTTGTTAGTAATTTTGCAGAGTGAGGTCAATCTGCTCTTTCCTTGGTGCGTTCCATTGACAGAGTGCGGTCATTCTGCTATTCCCTGGGTGTGTTACTTTGACAGAGTTGGGTCAGTCTGCTCTTCCCTGGGTGTGTTACATTGACAGAGTGCGGTCAGTCTGCTCTTCCCTGGGTGTGTTACATTGACAGAGTGGGGTCAGTCTGCTCTTCAATGGGTGGGTTACACTGACAGAGTCGGGTCAGTCTGCTCTTCCCTGGGTGTGTTTCATTGACAGAGTGGGGTCAGTCTGCTCTTCCCTGGGTGTGTCACATTGACAGAGTGGGGTCAGTCTGGTCTTCCCTGGGTGTGTTACATTGACAGATTGGCGTCAGTCTGCTCTTCAATGGGTGGGTTACACTGACAGAGTCCGGTCAGTCTGCTCTTCCCTGGGTGTGTTACATTGACAGAGTGGGGTCAGTCTGCTCTTTACTGGGAGTGTTACATTGACAGAGTGGGGTCAGTCTGCTCTTCTCTGGTTGTGTAACATTGACTGAGTGGGGTCCGTCTGCTCTTCGCTGGGTGGGTTACATTGACAGTGTGGGGTCAGTCTGCTCTTTACTTGGTGTGTTACATTGACAGAGTGGGGTCTGTCTGCTATTCCCTGGGTGTGTTAAATTGACAGAGTGGGATCAGTCTGCTGTTCCCTGTGTCTGTGACACTGAGAGAGTCGGGTCAGTCTGCTCTTTTCTGGGTGTGTTACATTGAAGAGTGGGGTCAGTCTGCTCTTCCCTGTGTGGGTTACATTGACAGAGTCGGGTCAGTCTGCTCTTCTCTGGGTGTGTTACGTTGACAGAGTGGGGTCAGTCTGCTTTTCCCTGGGTGTGTTACATTGACAGAGTGGGGTCAGTCTGCTCTTCTCTGGGTGTGTAACATTGACAGAGTGGGGTCCGTCTGCTCTTCTCTGGGTGTGTTACAATGACAGAGTGGGGTCAGTCTGCTCTCCCCTCGGTGTGTTACAATGACAGAGTGGGGTCAGTCTGATCTTCCCTGGGTGGGTTACATTGACAGAGTGGGGTCAGTCTGCCCTTCCCTGTGTGTGTTACATTGACAGAGTGGGGTCAGTCTGCTCTTCAATGGGTGTGTTACACTGACAGAGTGGGGTCAGTCTGCTCTTCCCTGGGTGGGTTACATTGACAGAGTGGGGTCAGTCTGCTCTTCTCTGGGTGTGTAACATTGACAGAGTGGGGTCCGTCTGCTCTTCCCTGGGTGGGTTACATTGACAGCGTGAGGTCAGTCTGCTCTTTACTGGGTGTGTTACATTGACAGAGTGGGGTCTGTCTGCTCTTCCCTGGATGGGTTAAATTGACAGAGTGGGGTCAGTCTGCTCTTCTCTGGGTGTGTTACATTGACAGAGTGGGGTCAGTCTGCTCTTCCCTGGGTGTGTTACATTGACAGAGTGGGATCAGTCTGCTGTTCCCTGTGTCTGTGACACTGACAGAGTGGGGTCAGTCTGCTCTTCTCTGGGTGGGTTGCATTGACAGAGTCGGGTCAGTCTGCTCTTCTCTGGGCGTGTTACTTTGACAGAGTGGGGTCAGTCTGCTCTTCCCTGGGTGGGTTCCATTGACAGAGTGGGGTCAGTCTGCTCTTCTCTGGGTGTGTTAAATTGACAGAGTGGGGTCAGTCTGCTCTTCTCTGGGTGTGTAACAATGACAGAGTGGGGTCAATCTGCTCTCCACTGGGTGTGTAACATTGACAGAGTGGGGTCAGTCTGCTCTCCCCTGGGTGTGTTACAATGACAGAGTGGGGTCAGTCTGATCTTCCCTGGGTGGGTTACATTGACAGAGTGGGGTCAGTCTGCCCTTCCCTGTGTGTGTTACATTGACAGAGTGGGGTCAGTCTGCTCTTCAATGGGTGTGTTACACTGACAGAGTGGGGTCAGTCTGCTCTTCCCTGGGTGGGTTACATTGACAGAGTGGGGTCAGTCTGCTCTTCTCTGGGTGTGTAACATTGACAGAGTGGGGTCCGTCTGCTCTTCCCTGGTTGGGTTACATTGACAGCGTGAGGTCAGTTTGCTCTTTACTGGGTGTGTTACATTGACAGAGTGGGGTCTGTCTGCTCTTCCCTGGATGGGTTAAATTGACAGAGTGGGGTCAGTCTGCTCTTCTCTGGGTGTGTTACATTGACAGAGTGGGGTCAGTCTGCTCTTCCCTGGGTGTGTTACATTGACAGAGTGGGATCAGTCTGCTGTTCCCTGTGTCTGTGACACTGACAGAGTGGGGTCAGTCTGCTCTTCTCTGGGTGGGTTACATTGACAGAGTCGGGTCAGTCTGCTCTTCTCTGGGCGTGTTACTTTGACAGAGTGGGGTCAGTCTGCTCTTCCCTGGGTGGGTTCCATTGACAGAGTGGGGTCAGTCTGCTCTTCTCTGGGTGTGTTAAATTGACAGAGTGGTGTCAGTCTGCTCTTCTCTGGGTGTGTTAAATTGACAGAGTGGGGTCAATCTGCTCTCCACTGGGTGGGTTACATTGACAGAGTGGGGTCAGTCTGCTCTTCTCTGGGTGTGTTAAATTGACAGAGTGGGGTCCGTCTGCTCTTCTCTGGATGTGTTACTTTGACAGAGTGGGTATCAGTCTGCTCTTTACTGGGTGTGTTACATTGACAGAGTGGGGTCTGCTCATCCCTGCGTGGGTTAAATTGACAGAGTGGGATCAGTCTGCTGTTCCCTGTGTCTGTGACACTGACAGAGTGGGGTCAGTCTGCTCTTCTCTGGGTGTGTTACATTGAAGAGTGGGGTCAGTCTAATCTTCCCTGTGTGGGTTACATTGACAGAGTCGGGTCAGTCTGATCTTCTGTGGGTGTGTTACGTTGACAGAGTGGGGTCAGTCTGCTCTTCCCTGGGTGTGTTACATTGACAGAGTGGGGTCAGTCTGCTCTTCTCTGGGTGTGTAACATTGACAGAGTGGGGTCAGTCTTATCTTCCGTGGGTGGGTTACATTGACCGAGTGGGGTCAGTCTGCTCTTCCCTGGGTGTGTTACATTGACAGAGTGGGGTCAGTCTGCTCTTCCCTGGGTGTGTTCAATTGACAGCGTGAGGTCAGTCTGCTCTTTACTGGGTGTGTTACATTGACAGTGTGGGGTCTGTCTGCTCTTCCCTGGATGGGTTAAATTGACAGAGTGGGGTCAGTCTGCTCTTCTCTGGGTGTGTTACATTGACAGAGTGGGGTCAGTCTGCTCTTCTCTGGGTGTGTTACATTGACAGAGTGGGATCAGTCTGCTGTTCCCTGTGTCTGTGAAACTGACAGAGTGGGGTCAGTCTAATCTTCTCTGGGTGTGTTACATTGAAGAGTGGGGTCAGTCTGCTCTTCCCTGGGTGGGTTACATTGACAGAATCGGGTCAGTCTGCTCTTCTCTGGGCGTGTTACTTTGACAGAGTGGGGTCAGTCTGCTCTTCCCTGGGTGGGTTCCAGTGACAGAGTGGGGTCAGTCTGCTCTTCTCTGGGTGTGTTAAATTGACAGAGTGGGGTCAGTCTGCTCTTCTCTGGGTGTGTAACATTGACAGAGTGGGGTCAGTCTGCTCTCCCCTGGGTGGGTTACATTGACAGAGTGGGGTCAGTCTGCTCTTCTCTGGGTGTGTTAAATTGACAGAGTGGGGTCCGTCTGCTCTTCTCTGGATGTGTTACTTTGACAGAGTGGGGTCAGTCTGCTCTCCCCTGGGTGTGTTACAATGACAGAGTGGGGTCAGTCTGATCTTCCCTGGGCGGGTTACATTGACAGAGTGGGGTCAGTCTGCTCTTCCCTGTGTGGGTTACACTGACAGAGTGGGGTCAGTCTGCTCTTCCCTGAGTGTGTTACATTGACAGAGTGGAGTCAGTCTGCGCTTGATTTTGTTAGTAATTTTGCAGAGTGAGCTCAATCTGCTCTTTCCTTGGTGCGTTCCATTGACAGAGTGCGGTCAGTCTGCTATTCCCTGGGTGTGTTACTTTGAATGAGTTGGGTCAGTCTGCTCTTCCCTGGGTGTGTTACATTGACAGAGTGGGGTCAGTCTGCTCTTCCCTGGGTGTGTTACATTGACAGAGTGGGGTCAGTCTGCTCTTCAATGGGTGGGTTACACTGACAGAGTCGGGTCAGTCTGCTCTTCCCTGGGTGTGTTTCATTGACAGAGTGGGGTCAGTCTGCTCTTCCCTGGGTGTGTCACATTGACAGAGTGGGGTCAGTCTGGTCTTCCCTGGGTGTGTTACATTGACAGATTGGCGTCAGTCTGCTCTTCAATGGGTGGGTTACACTGACAGAGTCCGGTCAGTCTGCTCTTCCCTGGGTGTGTTACATTGACAGAGTGGGGTCAGTCTGCTCTTCAATGGGTGTGTTACATTGACAGAGTGGGGTCAATCTGCTCTTCCCTGTGTGTGTTACATTGACAGAGTGGGGTCAGTCTGCTCTTCAATGGGTGTGTTACATTGACAGAGTGGGGTCAGTCTGCTCTTCCCTGGGTGTGTTACATTGACAGAGTGGGGTCAGTTTGCTCTTCTCTGATTGTGTAACATTGACAGAGTGGGGTCCGTCTGCTCTTCCCTGGGTGGGTTACATTGACAGTGTGGGGTCAGTCTGCTCTTAACTGGGTGTGTTACATTGACAGAGTGGGGTCTGTCTGCTCTTCCCTGTGTGGGTTACATTGACAGAGTCGGGTCAGTCTGCTCTTCTCTGGGTGTGTTACGTTGACAGAGTGGGGTCAGTCTGCTCTTCCCTGGGTGTGTTACATTGACAGAGTGGGGTCAGTCTGCTCTTCTCTGGGTGTGTAACATTGACAGAGTGGGGTCCGTCTGCTCTTCTCTGGGTGTGTTACAATGACAGAGTGGGGTCAGTCTGCTCTCCCCTGGGTGTGTTACAATGACAGAGTGGGGTCAGTCTGATCTTCCCTGGGTGGGTTACATTGACAGACTGTGGTCCGTCTGCTCTTCCCTGGGTGGGTTACACTGACAGAGTGGGGTCAGTCTGCTCTTCCGTGGGTGTGTTACATTGACAGAGTGGGGTCAGTCTGCTCTTCCCTGAGTGTGTTACATTGACAGAGTGGAATCAGTCTGCGCTTGATTTTGTTAGTAATTTTGCAGAGTGAGTTAAATCTGCTCTTTCATTGGTGCGTTCCATTGACAGAGTGCGGTCAGTCTGCTATTCCCTGGATGTGTTACTTTGACAGAGTTGGGTCAGTCTGCTCTTCCCTGGGTGCGTTACATTGACAGAGTGGGGTCAGTCTGCTCTTCACTGAGTGTGTTACATTGACAGAATGGGGTCAGTCTCCTCTTCCCTGGGTGTGTTTCATTGACAGAGTGGGGTCAGTCTGCTCTTTCCGGGGTGTGTCACATTGACAGAGTGGGGTCAGTCTGCTCTTCCCTGGGTGTGTTACATTGACAGATTGACGTCAGTCTGCTCTTCAATGGGTGTGTTACATTGACAGTGTGGGGTCAGTCTGCTCTTCCCTGGGTGTGTTACATTGACAGAGTGGGGTCAGTCTGCTCTTTCCTGGGTGTGTTACATTGACAGAGTGGGATCAGTCTGCTCTTTACTGGGTGTGTTACATTGACAGTGTGGGGTCAATCTGCTTTTCCCTGGGTGTGTTACATTGACAGAGTGGCGTCAGTCTGGTCTTCCCTGGGTTGGTTACAATGACAGAGTGGCTTCAGTCTGCTCTTCCCTGGGTGCGTTACATTGACAGAGTGGGGTCAGTTTGCTCTTCTCTGTGTGTGTAACATTGACAGAGTGGGGTCCGTCTGCTCTTCCTTGGTTGTGTTACATTGACAGAGTGGGGTCAGTCTGCTCTTCTCTGGGTGTGTAACATTGACAGAGTGGTGTCAGTCTGCTCTTCAGTGGGTGGGTTACACTGACAGAGTGGGGTCAGTCTGCTCTTCCCTGAGTGTGTTACATTGACAGAGTGGAATCAGTCTGCGCTTGATTTTGTTAGTAATTTTGCAGAGTGAGTTAAATCTGCTCTTTCATTGGTGCGTTCCATTGACAGAGTGCGGTCAGTCTGCTATTCCCTGGATGTGTTACTTTGACAGAGTTGGGTCAGTCTGCTCTTCCCTGGGTGCGTTACATTGACAGAGTGGGGTCAGTCTGCTCTTCACTGAGTGTGTTACATTGACAGAATGGGGTCAGTCTCCTCTTCCCTGGGTGTGTTTCATTGACAGAGTGGGGTCAGTCTGCTCTTTCCGGGGTGTGTCACATTGACAGAGTGGGGTCAGTCTGCTCTTCCCTGGGTGTGTTACATTGACAGATTGACGTCAGTCTGCTCTTCAATGGGTGTGTTACATTGACAGTGTGGGGTCAGTCTGCTCTTCCCTGGGTGTGTTACATTGACAGAGTGGGGTCAGTCTGCTCTTTCCTGGGTGTGTTACATTGACAGAGTGGGATCAGTCTGCTCTTTACTGGGTGTGTTACATTGACAGTGTGGGGTCAATCTGCTTTTCCCTGGGTGTGTTACATTGACAGAGTGGCGTCAGTCTGGTCTTCCCTGGGTTGGTTACAATGACAGAGTGGCTTCAGTCTGCTCTTCCCTGGGTGCGTTACATTGACAGAGTGGGGTCAGTTTGCTCTTCTCTGTGTGTGTAACATTGACAGAGTGGGGTCCGTCTGCTCTTCCTTGGTTGTGTTAC
The DNA here is from genome assembly GCF_047496795.1 of Chiloscyllium punctatum. Taxonomy (NCBI): domain Eukaryota; kingdom Metazoa; phylum Chordata; class Chondrichthyes; order Orectolobiformes; family Hemiscylliidae; genus Chiloscyllium; species Chiloscyllium punctatum. Next base: position 48,944,212 of record NC_092771.1, on the reverse strand, counting down.
ATTGACAGAGTGGGGTCAGTCTGCTCTTCTCTGGGTGTGTAACATTGACAGAGTGGTGTCAGTCTGCTCTTCAGTGGGTGGGTTACACTGACAGAGTCGGGTCAGTCTGCTCTTCCCTGGGTGTGTTTCATTGACAGAGTGGGGTCAGTCTGCTCTTCCCTGGGTGTGTCACATTGACAGAGTGGGGTCAGTCTGGTCTTCCCTGGGTGTGTTACATTGACAGATTGGCGTCAGTCTGCTCTTCAATGGGTGGGTTACACTGACAGAGTCCGGTCAGTCTGCTCTTCCCTGGGTGTGTTACATTGACAGAGTGGGGTCAGTCTGCTCTTCAATGGGTGTGTTACATTGACAGAGTGGGGTCAATCTGCTCTTCCCTGTGTGTGTTACATTGACAGAGTGGGGTCAGTCTGCTCTTCAATGGGTGTGTTACATTGACAGAGTGGGGTCAGTCTTATCTTCCCTGGGTGGGTTACATTGACCGAGTGGGGTCAGTCTGCTCTTCCCTGGGTGTGTTACATTGACAGATTGGGGTCAGTCTGCTCTTCCCTGGGTGTGTTACATTGACAGCGTGAGGTCAGTCTGCTCTTTACTGGGTGTGTTACATTGACAGTGTGGGGTCTGTCTGCTCTTCCCTGGATGGGTTAAATTGACAGAGTGGGGTCAGTCTGCTCTTCTCTGGGTGTGTTACATTGACAGAATGGGGTCAGTCTGCTCTTCTCTGGGTGTGTTACATTGACAGAGTGGGATCAGTCTGCTGTTCCCTGTGTCTGTGAAACTGACAGAGTGGGGTCAGTCTACTCTTCTCTGGGTGTGTTACATTGAAGAGTGGGGCCAGTCTGCTCTTCCCTGGGTGGGTTACATTGACAGAGTCGGGTCAGTCTGCTCTTCTCTGGGCGTGTTACTTTGACAGAGTGGGGTCAGTCTGCTCTTCCCTGGGTGGGTTCCAGTGACAGAGTGGGGTCAGTCTGCTCTTCTCTGGGTGTGTTAAATTGACAGAGTGGGGTCAGTCTGCTCTTCTCTGGGTGTGTAACATTGACAGAGTGGGGTCAGTCTGCTCTCCCCTGGGTGGGTTACATTGACAGAGTGGGGTCAGTCTGCTCTTCTCTGGATGTGTTAAATTGACAGATTGGGGTCCGTCTGCTCTTCTCTGGATGTGTTACTTTGACAGAGTGGGGTCAGTCTGCTCTCCCCTGGGTGTGTTACAATGACAGAGTGGGGTCAGTCTGATCTTCCCTGGGCGGGTTACATTGACAGAGTGGGGTCAGTCTGCTCTTCCCTGGGTGGGTTACACTGACAGAGTGGGGTCAGTCTGCTCTTCCCTGAGTGTGTTACATTGACAGAGTGGAGTCAGTCTGCGCTTGATTTTGTTAGAAATTTTGCAGAGTGAGGTCAATCTGCTCTTTCCTTGGTGCGTTCCATTGACAGAGTGCGGTCATTCTGCTATTCCCTGGGTGTGTTACTTTGACAGAGTTGGGTCAGTCTGCTCTTCCCTGGGTGTGTTACATTGACAGCGTGAGGTCAGTCTGCTCTTTCCTGGGTGTGTTACATTGACAGTGTGGGGTCTGTCTGCTCTTCCCTGGATGGGTTAAATTGACAGAGTGGGGTCAGTCTGCTCTTCTCTGGGTGTGTTACATTGACAGAGTGGGGTCAGTCTGCTCTTCTCTGGGTGTGTTACATTGACAGAGTGGGATCAGTCTGCTGTTCCCTGTGTCTGTGAAACTGACAGAGTGGGGTCAGTCTACTCTTCTCTGGGTGTGTTACATTGAAGAGTGGGGTCAGTCTGCTCTTCCCTGGGTGGGTTACATTGACAGAGTCGGGTCAGTCTGCTCTTCTCTGGGCGTGTTACTTTGACAGAGTGGGGTCAGTCTGCTCTTCCCTGGGTGGGTTCCAGTGACAGAGTGGAGTCAGTCTGCTCTTCTCTGGGTGTGTTAAATTGACAGAGTGGGGTCAGTCTGCTCTTCTCTGGGTGTGTAACATTGACAGAGTGGGGTCAGTCTGCTCTCCCCTGGGTGGGTTACATTGACAGAGTGGGGTCAGTCTGCTCTTCTCTGGATGTGTTAAATTGACAGATTGGGGTCCGTCTGCTCTTCTCTGGATGTGTTACTTTGACAGAGTGGGGTCAGTCTGCTCTTCAATGGGTGGGTTACACTGACAGAGTCGGGTCAGTCTGCTCTTCCCTGGGTGTGTTTCATTGACAGAGTGGGGTCAGTCTGCTCTTCCCTGGGTGTGTCACATTGACAGAGTGGGGTCAGTCTGGTCTTCCCTGGGTGTGTTACATTGACAGATTGGCGTCAGTCTGCTCTTCAATGGGTGGGTTACACTGACAGAGTGGGGTCAGTCTGCTCTTCCGTGTTTGTGTTACATTGACAGAGTGGGGTCAGTCTGCTCTTCCCTGAGTGTGTTACATTGACAGAGTGGAGTCAGTCTGCGCTTGATTTTGTTAGTAATTTTGCAGAGTGAGGTCAATCTGCTCTTTCCTTGGTGCGTTCCATTGACAGAGTGCGGTCATTCTGCTATTCCCTGGGTGTGTTACTTTGACAGAGTTGGGTCAGTCTGCTCTTCCCTGGGTGTGTTACATTGACAGAGTGCGGTCAGTCTGCTCTTCCCTGGGTGTGTTACATTGACAGAGTGGGGTCAGTCTGCTCTTCAATGGGTGGGTTACACTGACAGAGTCGGGTCAGTCTGCTCTTCCCTGGGTGTGTTTCATTGACAGAGTGGGGTCAGTCTGCTCTTCCCTGGGTGTGTCACATTGACAGAGTGGGGTCAGTCTGGTCTTCCCTGGGTGTGTTACATTGACAGATTGGCGTCAGTCTGCTCTTCAATGGGTGGGTTACACTGACAGAGTCCGGTCAGTCTGCTCTTCCCTGGGTGTGTTACATTGAGAGTGGGGTCAGTCTGCTCTTTACTGGGAGTGTTACATTGACAGAGTGGGGTCAGTCTGCTCTTCTCTGGTTGTGTAACATTGACTGAGTGGGGTCCGTCTGCTCTTCGCTGGGTGGGTTACATTGACAGTGTGGGGTCAGTCTGCTCTTTACTTGGTGTGTTACATTGACAGAGTGGGGTCTGTCTGCTATTCCCTGGGTGTGTTAAATTGACAGAGTGGGATCAGTCTGCTGTTCCCTGTGTCTGTGACACTGAGAGAGTCGGGTCAGTCTGCTCTTTTCTGGGTGTGTTACATTGAAGAGTGGGGTCAGTCTGCTCTTCCCTGTGTGGGTTACATTGACAGAGTCGGGTCAGTCTGCTCTTCTCTGGGTGTGTTACGTTGACAGAGTGGGGTCAGTCTGCTCTTCCCTGGGTGTGTTACATTGACAGAGTGGGGTCAGTCTGCTCTTCTCTGGGTGTGTAACATTGACAGAGTGGGGTCCGTCTGCTCTTCTCTGGGTGTGTTACAATGACAGAGTGGGGTCAGTCTGCTCTCCCCTCGGTGTGTTACAATGACAGAGTGGGGTCAGTCTGATCTTCCCTGGGTGGGTTACATTGACAGAGTGGGGTCAGTCTGCCCTTCCCTGTGTGTGTTACATTGACAGAGTGGGGTCAGTCTGCTCTTCAATGGGTGTGTTACACTGACAGAGTGGGGTCAGTCTGCTCTTCCCTGGGTGGGTTACATTGACAGAGTGGGGTCAGTCTGCTCTTCTCTGGGTGTGTAACATTGACAGAGTGGGGTCCGTCTGCTCTTCCCTGGGTGGGTTACATTGACAGCGTGAGGTCAGTCTGCTCTTTACTGGGTGTGTTACATTGACAGAGTGGGGTCTGTCTGCTCTTCCCTGGATGGGTTAAATTGACAGAGTGGGGTCAGTCTGCTCTTCTCTGGGTGTGTTACATTGACAGAGTGGGGTCAGTCTGCTCTTCCCTGGGTGTGTTACATTGACAGAGTGGGATCAGTCTGCTGTTCCCTGTGTCTGTGACACTGACAGAGTGGGGTCAGTCTGCTCTTCTCTGGGTGGGTTGCATTGACAGAGTCGGGTCAGTCTGCTCTTCTCTGGGCGTGTTACTTTGACAGAGTGGGGTCAGTCTGCTCTTCCCTGGGTGGGTTCCATTGACAGAGTGGGGTCAGTCTGCTCTTCTCTGGGTGTGTAACAATGACAGAGTGGGGTCAATCTGCTCTCCACTGGGTGTGTAACATTGACAGAGTGGGGTCAGTCTGCTCTCCCCTGGGTGTGTTACAATGACAGAGTGGGGTCAGTCTGATCTTCCCTGGGTGGGTTACATTGACAGAGTGGGGTCAGTCTGCCCTTCCCTGTGTGTGTTACATTGACAGAGTGGGGTCAGTCTGCTCTTCAATGGGTGTGTTACACTGACAGAGTGGGGTCAGTCTGCTCTTCCCTGGGTTGGTTACATTGACAGAGTGGGGTCAGTCTGCTCTTCTCTGGGTGTGTAACATTGACAGAGTGGGGTCCGTCTGCTCTTCCCTGGGTGGGTTACATTGACAGCGTGAGGTCAGTCTGCTCTTTACTGGGTGTGTTACATTGACAGAGTGGGGTCTGTCTGCTCTTCCCTGGATGGGTTAAATTGACAGAGTGGGGTCAGTCTGCTCTTCTCTGGGTGTGTTACATTGACAGAGTGGGGTCAGTCTGCTCTTCCCTGGGTGTGTTACATTGACAGAGTGGGATCAGTCTGCTGTTCCCTGTGTCTGTGACACTGACAGAGTGGGGTCAGTCTGCTCTTCTCTGGGTGGGTTACATTGACAGAGTCGGGTCAGTCTGCTCTTCTCTGGGCGTGTTACTTTGACAGAGTGGGGTCAGTCTGCTCTTCCCTGGGTGGGTTCCATTGACAGAGTGGGGTCAGTCTGCTCTTCTCTGGGTGTGTTAAATTGACAGAGTGGTGTCAGTCTGCTCTTCTCTGGGTGTGTTAAATTGACAGAGTGGGGTCAATCTGCTCTCCACTGGGTGGGTTACATTGACAGAGTGGGGTCAGTCTGCTCTTCTCTGGGTGTGTTAAATTGACAGAGTGGGGTCCGTCTGCTCTTCTCTGGATGTGTTACTTTGACAGAGTGGGTATCAGTCTGCTCTTTACTGGGTGTGTTACATTGACAGAGTGGGGTCTGCTCATCCCTGCGTGGGTTAAATTGACAGAGTGGGATCAGTCTGCTGTTCCCTGTGTCTGTGACACTGACAGAGTGGGGTCAGTCTGCTCTTCTCTGGGTGTGTTACATTGAAGAGTGGGGTCAGTCTAATCTTCCCTGTGTGGGTTACATTGACAGAGTCGGGTCAGTCTGATCTTCTGTGGGTGTGTTACGTTGACAGAGTGGGGTCAGTCTGCTCTTCCCTGGGTGTGTTACATTGACAGAGTGGGGTCAGTCTGCTCTTCTCTGGGTGTGTAACATTGACAGAGTGGGGTCAGTCTTATCTTCCGTGGGTGGGTTACATTGACCGAGTGGGGTCAGTCTGCTCTTCCCTGGGTGTGTTACATTGACAGAGTGGGGTCAGTCTGCTCTTCCCTGGGTGTGTTACATTGACAGCGTGAGGTCAGTCTGCTCTTTACTGGGTGTGTTACATTGACAGTGTGGGGTCTGTCTGCTCTTCCCTGGATGGGTTAAATTGACAGAGTGGGGTCAGTCTGCTCTTCTCTGGGTGTGTTACATTGACAGAGTGGGGTCAGTCTGCTCTTCTCTGGGTGTGTTACATTGACAGAGTGGGATCAGTCTGCTGTTCCCTGTGTCTGTGAAACTGACAGAGTGGGGTCAGTCTACTCTTCTCTGGGTGTGTTACATTGAAGAGTGGGGTCAGTCTGCTCTTCCCTGGGTGGGTTACATTGACAGAGTCGGGTCAGTCTGCTCTTCTCTGGGCGTGTTACTTTGACAGAGTGGGGTCAGTCTGCTCTTCCCTGGGTGGGTTCCAGTGACAGAGTGGGGTCAGTCTGCTCTTCTCTGGGTGTGTTAAATTGACAGAGTGGGGTCAGTCTGCTCTTCTCTGGGTGTGTAACATTGACAGAGTGGGGTCAGTCTGCTCTCCCCTGGGTGGGTTACATTGACAGAGTGGGGTCAGTCTGCTCTTCTCTGGGTGTGTTAAATTGACAGAGTGGGGTCCGTCTGCTCTTCTCTGGATGTGTTACTTTGACAGAGTGGGGTCAGTCTGCTCTCCCCTGGGTGTGTTACAATGACAGAGTGGGGTCAGTCTGATCTTCCCTGGGCGGGTTACATTGACAGAGTGGGGTCAGTCTGCTCTTCCCTGTGTGGGTTACACTGACAGAGTGGGGTCAGTCTGCTCTTCCCTGAGTGTGTTACATTGACAGAGTGGAGTCAGTCTGCGCTTGATTTTGTTAGTAATTTTGCAGAGTGAGGTCAATCTGCTCTTTCCTTGGTGCGTTCCATTGACAGAGTGCGGTCAGTCTGCTATTCCCTGGGTGTGTTACTTTGAATGAGTTGGGTCAGTCTGCTCTTCCCTGGGTGTGTTACATTGACAGAGTGGGGTCAGTCTGCTCTTCCCTGGGTGTGTTACATTGACAGAGTGGGGTCAGTCTGCTCTTCAATGGGTGGGTTACACTGACAGAGTCGGGTCAGTCTGCTCTTCCCTGGGTGTGTTTCATTGACAGAGTGGGGTCAGTCTGCTCTTCCCTGGGTGTGTCACATTGACAGAGTGGGGTCAGTCTGGTCTTCCCTGGGTGTGTTACATTGACAGATTGGCGTCAGTCTGCTCTTCAATGGGTGGGTTACACTGACAGAGTCCGGTCAGTCTGCTCTTCCCTGGGTGTGTTACATTGACAGAGTGGGGTCAGTCTGCTCTTCAATGGGTGTGTTACATTGACAGAGTGGGGTCAATCTGCTCTTCCCTGTGTGTGTTACATTGACAGAGTGGGGTCAGTCTGCTCTTCAATGGGTGTGTTACATTGACAGAGTGGGGTCAGTCTGCTCTTCCCTGGGTGTGTTACATTGACAGAGTGTGGTCAGTTTGCTCTTCTCTGATTGTGTAACATTGACAGAGTGGGGTCCGTCTGCTCTTCCCTGGGTGGGTTACATTGACAGTGTGGGGTCAGTCTGCTCTTAACTGGGTGTGTTACATTGACAGAGTGGGGTCTGTCTGCTCTTCCCTGTGTGGGTTACATTGACAGAGTCGGGTCAGTCTGCTCTTCTCTGGGTGTGTTACGTTGACAGAGTGGGGTCAGTCTGCTCTTCCCTGGGTGTGTTACATTGACAGAGTGGGGTCAGTCTGCTCTTCTCTGGGTGTGTAACATTGACAGAGTGGGGTCCGTCTGCTCTTCTCTGGGTGTGTTACAATGACAGAGTGGGGTCAGTCTGCTCTCCCCTGGGTGTGTTACAATGACAGAGTGGGGTCAGTCTGATCTTCCCTGGGTCGGTTACATTGACAGACTGTGGTCCGTCTGCTCTTCCCTGGGTGGGTTACACTGACAGAGTGGGGTCAGTCTGCTCTTCCGTGGGTGTGTTACATTGACAGAGTGGGGTCAGTCTGCTCTTCCCTGAGTGTGTTACATTGACAGAGTGGAATCAGTCTGCGCTTGATTTTGTTAGTAATTTTGCAGAGTGAGTTAAATCTGCTCTTTCATTGGTGCGTTCCATTGACAGAGTGCGGTCAGTCTGCTATTCCCTGGATGTGTTACTTTGACAGAGTTGGGTCAGTCTGCTCTTCCCTGGGTGCGTTACATTGACAGAGTGGGGTCAGTCTGCTCTTCACTGAGTGTGTTACATTGACAGAATGGGGTCAGTCTCCTCTTCCCTGGGTGTGTTTCATTGACAGAGTGGGGTCAGTCTGCTCTTTCCTGGGTGTGTCACATTGACAGAGTGGGGTCAGTCTGCTCTTCCCTGGGTGTGTTACATTGACAGATTGACGTCAGTCTGCTCTTCAATGGGTGTGTTACATTGACAGTGTGGGGTCAGTCTGCTCTTCCCTGGGTGTGTTACATTGACAGAGTGGGGTCAGTCTGCTCTTTCCTGGGTGTGTTACATTGACAGAGTGGGATCAGTCTGCTCTTTACTGGGTGTGTTACATTGACAGTGTGGGGTCAATCTGCTCTTCCCTGGGTGTGTTACATTGACAGAGTGGCGTCAGTCTGGTCTTCCCTGGGTTGGTTACAATGACAGAGTGGCTTCAGTCTGCTCTTCCCTGGGTGCGTTACATTGACAGAGTGGGGTCAGTTTGCTCTTCTCTGTGTGTGTAACATTGACAGAGTGGGGTCCGTCTGCTCTTCTCTGGGTGTGTAACATTGACAGAGTGGGGTCAGTCTGCTCTTCAATGGGTGGGTTACACTGACAGAGTCGGGTCAGTCTGCTCTTCCCTGGGTGTGTTTCATTGACAGAGTGGGGTCAGTCTGCTCTTCCCTGGGTGTGTCACATTGACAGAGTGGGGTCAGTCTGGTCTTCCCTGGGTGTGTTACATTGACAGATTGGCGTCAGTCTGCTCTTCAATGGGTGGGTTACACTGACAGAGTCCGGTCAGTCTGCTCTTCCCTGGGTGTGTTACATTGACAGAGTGGGGTCAGTCTGCTCTTCAATGGGTGTGTTACATTGACAGAGTGGGGTCAATCTGCTCTTCCCTGTGTGTGTTACATTGACAGAGTGGGGTCAGTCTGCTCTTCAATGGGTGTGTTACATTGACAGAGTGGGGTCAGTCTGCTCTTCCCTGGGTGTGTTACATTGACAGAGTGGGGTCAGTTTGCTCTTCTCTGATTGTGTAACATTGACAGAGTGGGGTCCGTCTGCTCTTCCCTGGGTGGGTTACATTGACAGTGTGGGGTCAGTCTGCTCTTCCCTGAGTGTGTTACATTGACAGAGTGGAGTCAGTCTGCGCTTGATTTTGTTAGTAATTTTGCAGAGTGAGGTCAATCTGCTCTTTCCTTGGTGCGTTCCATTGACAGAGTGCGGTCAGTCTGCTATTCCCTGGGTGTGTTACTTTGAATGAGTTGGGTCAGTCTGCTCTTCCCTGGGTGTGTTACATTGACAGAGTGGGGTCAGTCTGCTCTTCCCTGGGTGTGTTACATTGACAGAGTGGGGTCAGTCTGCTCTTCAATGGGTGGGTTACACTGACAGAGTCGGGTCAGTCTGCTCTTCCCTGGGTGTGTTTCATTGACAGAGTGGGGTCAGTCTGCTCTTCCCTGGGTGTGTCATATTGACAGAGTGGGGTCAGTCTGGTCTTCCCTGGGTGTGTTACATTGACAGATTGGCGTCAGTCTGCTCTTCAATGGGTGGGTTACACTGACAGAGTCCGGTCAGTCTGCTCTTCCCTGGGTGTGTTACATTGACAGAGTGGGGTCAGTCTGCTCTTCAATGGGTGTGTTACATTGACAGAGTGGGGTCAATCTGCTCTTCCCTGTGTGTGTTACATTGACAGAGTGGGGTCAGTCTGCTCTTCAATGGGTGTGTTACATTGACAGAGTGGGGTCAGTCTGCTCTTCCCTGGGTGTGTTACATTGACAGAGTGGGGTCAGTTTGCTCTTCTCTGATTGTGTAACATTGACAGAGTGGGGTCCGTCTGCTCTTCCCTGGGTGGGTTACATTGACAGTGTGGGGTCAGTCTGCTCTTTGCTGGGTGTGTTACATTGACAGAGTGGGGTCTGTCTGCTCTTCCCTGTGTGGGTTACATTGACAGAGTCGGGTCAGTCTGCTCTTCTCTGGGTGTGTTACGTTGACAGAGTGGGGTCAGTCTGCTCTTCCCTGGGTGTGTTACATTGACAGAGTGGGGTCAGTCTGCTCTTCTCTGGGTGTGTTACATTGACAGAGTGGGGTCCGTCTGCTCTTCTCTGGGTGTGTTACAATGACAGAGTGGGGTCAGTCTGCTCTCCCCTGGGTGTGTTACAATGACAGAGTGGGGTCAGTCTGATCTTCCCTGGGTGGGTTACATTGACAGACTGTGGTCCGTCTGCTCTTCCCTGGGTGGGTTACACTGACAGAGTGGGGTCAGTCTGCTCTTCCGTGGGTGTGTTACATTGACAGAGTGGGGTCAGTCTGCTCTTCCCTGAGTGTGTTACATTGACAGAGTGGAATCAGTCTGCGCTTGATTTTGTTAGTAATTTTGCAGAGTGAGTTAAATCTGCTCTTTCATTGGTGCGTTCCATTGACAGAGTGCGGTCAGTCTGCTATTCCATGGATGTGTTACTTTGACCGAGTTGGGTCAGTCTGCTCTTCCCTGGGTGCGTTACATTGACAGAGTGGGGTCAGTCTGCTCTTCACTGAGTGTGTTACATTGACAGAATGGGGTCAGTCTCCTCTTCCCTGGGTGTGTTTCATTGACAGAGTGGGGTCAGTCTGCTCTTTCCTGGGTGTGTCACATTGACAGAGTGGGGTCAGTCTGCTCTTCCCTGGGTGTGTTACATTGACAGATTGACGTCAGTCTGCTCTTCAATGGGTGTGTTACATTGACAGTGTGGGGTCAGTCTGCTCTTCCCTGGGTGTGTTACATTGACAGAGTGGGGTCAGTCTGCTCTTTCCTGGGTGTGTTACATTGACAGAGTGGGATCAGTCTGCTCTTTACTGGGTGTGTTACATTGACAGTGTGGGGTCAATCTGCTCTTCCCTGGGTGTGTTACATTGACAGAGTGGCGTCAGTCTGGTCTTCCCTGGGTTGGTTACAATGACAGAGTGGCTTCAGTCTGCTCTTCCCTGGGTGCGTTACATTGACAGAGTGGGGTCAGTTTGCTCTTCTCTGTGTGTGTAACATTGACAGAGTGGGGTCCGCCTGCTCTTCCGTGGGTGTGTTACATTGACAGAGTGGGGTCAGTCTGCTCTTATCTGGGTGTGTAACATTGACAGAGTGGGGTCCGTCTGCTCTTGCTTGGGTGTGTTACATTGACAGAGTGGGGTCTGTTTGCTCTTCCCTGGGTGTGTTACATTGACAGAATGGGGTCAGTCTGCTCTTCGCTGGGTGTGTTACATTGACAGAGTGGGATCAGTCTGCTGTTCCCTGTGTCTGTGACACTGACAGAGAGGGGTCGGTCTGCTCTGCCCTGGGTGTGTTACATTGACAGAGTGGGATCAGTCTGCTCTTGTCTGGGTGTGTTACATTGACAGAGTGAGGTCAGTATGCTCTTCCCTGGGTGTGTTGCATTGACAGAGCAGACTGACCCGACTCTGTCAATGTAACCCACCCAGGAAAGAGCAGACTGAAGCCCTTCTGTCATTGTAACCAACCCAGGGAAGACCAGACTGACCCCAAAATGTCAATGGAACACACCCAGGGAAGAGCAGACGGACCCCACTCTGTCAATGTTACACACCCAGAGAAGAGCAGACTGATCCCACTCTGTCAATGTAACACACCCAGGGAAGAGTAGACTGACCTCACTCTGTCAATGTAACACACCCAGGGAAGAGCAGACTGACCGCACTCTGTCAATGTAACACACCCAGGGAAGAGCAGACTGACCCCACTCTGTCAATGTAACACACCCAGTGAAGAGCAGACTGACTCCACTCTGTCAATGGATCACGACCAGGGAAGAGCAGACTGACCTCACTCTGTCAATGTAACGCACCAAGGAAAGAACAGATTGACCTCTCTCTGCAAAATTACGAACACGATCAAGCGCAGACTGACCCCACTTTGTTTTTGTAACACACACAGGGAAGAGCAGACAGACCCCACTCTGTCAATGTTACACACCCAGAGAAGAGCAGACTGACCCCACTCTGTCAATGTAACCCCGCTATAGAAAAGCAGACTGACCGGACTCTGTCAGTTTAACCCCCCTATGTAAGAGCAGACTGACCTCACTCTGTCAATGTAACCCCCCTATGGAAGGGCAGGCTGAACCCACTCTGTCAATATTACACACCCAGGGAAGAGCAGACTGAAGCCACTCTGTCATTGTAACCAACCCAGGGAAGACCACACTGACCCCACTCTATCAATGGAACACACCCAGGGAAGAGCAGACGGACCCCACTCTGTCAATGTTACACACCCAGAGAAGAGCAGACTGACCCCACTCTGTCAATGTAACACACCCAGGGAAGAGCAGACTGACCTCACTCTGTCAATGTAACACACCCAGGGAAGAGCAGACTGACCCCACTCTGTCAATATAACACACCCAGGGAAGAGCAGACTGACCCCACTCTGTCAATGGAACACACACAGGGAAGAGCAGACTGACCCCACTCGATCAAAGTAACACACCCCGGGAAGAGCAGACTGACCGCACTCTGTCAATGTAACGCACCAAGGAAAGAGCAGATTGACCTCTCTCTGCAAAATTACGAACACGATCAAGCGCAGACTGACCCCACTCTGCTTTTGTAACACACACAGGGAAGAGCAGACAGACCCCACTCTGTAAATGTAACACACCCAGGGAAGAGCAGACTGACCCCACTCTATCAATGTAACACAAACAGGGAACAGCAGACTGACCCCAATCGGTCAATGTAACACCCCCAGGGAAGAGCAGACTGACCCGACTCTGTCAGTGTAACCCACCCATGGAAGAGCAGACTGACCCCACTCTGTCAATGTAACACACCCAGGGAATAGCAGACTGACCCCACTCTGTCAATGTAACGCACCCAGAGAAGAGCAGACTGACCCCACTCTGTCAATTTAACCCACCCAGGGAAGAGCAGACAGACCCCACTCTGTCAATGTAACACACCCAGGGAAGAGCAGACTGACCCCACTCTGTCAATGTAACACACCCAGGGAAGAGCAGACTGACCCCACTCTGTCAATGTAACACGCCCAGGAAAGAGCAGACTGAAGCCACTCTGTCATTGTAACCAACCCAGGGAAGACCAGACTGACGCCACTCTGTCAATGTAACACACCCAGGGAAGAGCAGACTGACCTCACTCTGTCAATGTAACACACCCAGGGAAGAGCAGACTGACCCCACTCTGTCAGTGTCACAGACACAGGGAACAGCACACTGACCCCACTCTGTCATTGTAACACACCCAGGGGAGAGCAGACTGATCCCACTCTGTCAATGTAACACACCCAGGGAAGAGCAGACTGAATCCACTCTGTCAATGTTACACACTCAGGGAAGATCAGACTGACCTCACTCTGTCAGCATAGCACACCCTGGGAAGAGCAGACTGACCCCACTCTGTCAGTGTCACAGACACAGGGAACAGCACACTGAACCCACTCTGTTAATGTAACCCACCCAGGGGAGAGCAGACTGACCCCACTCTGTCAAAGTAACACACCCAGAGAAGAGCAGACTGACCCCACTCTGTCAAAGTAACACACCCAGAGAAGAACAGACTGACCACACTCTGTCAATGTAACACGCCCAGGGAAGAGCAGACTGACCCCACTCTGTCAATGTAGCCCACCCAGGGAAGACCAGACTGACCTAACTCTGTCAATGTAACACACCCAGGGAAGAGGAGACTGACCCCACTCTGTCAATGTTACACACCCAGTAAAGAGCAGACTGACCCCTCTCTGTCAATGTTACACACCCAGAGAAGAGCAGACTGACACCACTCTGTCAATGTAACACACACAGGGAAGACCAGACTGACCGCACTCAGTCAATGTAACCCACGAAGGGAAGAGCAGACTAACCCCACTTTGTCAAAGTAACACACCCAGGGAAGAGCAGACTGATCCCACTCTGTCAATGTAACACACCCAGGGAAGAGCAGACTGACCTCACTCTGTCAAACTAACTCTCACAGGCAAGCGCAGACTGACCCCACTCTGTCAAACAAACATACACAGGCAAGAGCAGACTGACCCCACTCTGTCATTGTAACACACCCAGGGAATAGCAGACTGACCCCACTCTGTCTCTGTAACACACCCTGGGAAGAGCAGACTGACCCCACTCTCTCAATGTAACTCACACAGGCAAGAGCAGACTGACCCCACTCTGTCAATGTAACTCAACCTTGGAAGTGTGGACTGACCCCTCTCTGGGAATGCAATACACCCAGGGAGGAGTAGACTGACCTTCACTCTGTTAATGTAACCCAACCAAACAAGAGCAGACTGACAGCACTGTGACAAACTAACTCACAATGGTTAGTATCTGGAACGCAGTGCCTGAGAATTTCCGGTCGGCCGGAATATTCCAGGAGTTAGGTTCTGGTACGCAGTGCTTGAGAGAGTGGGATAGGTCGGATTAATCCAGTGGTTAGGTTCTGGAACACAGTGTCTGAGAGTGTGGGATAGGCCGGATTAATCCAGGGGCTAGGGTCTGGAACACAGTGTCTGAGAGTGTGGGATAGGCCAGGCCCTGCCAATGGTTAGTATCTTGAACGCAGTGCCTGAGAATTTGCGGTCGGCCGGAATATTCCAGGAGTTAGGGTCTGGAACGCAGTGCTTGTGAGAGTGGGATAGGTCGGATTACTCCAGGGGTTAGAGTCTGGAACACAGTGTCTGAGAGTGTGGGGTGGCCGGAATAATCCAGGATTTAGGGTCTGGAGCACAGTGCCTGAGAGTGTGGGATAGGCCGGATTAATCCAGGGGTTAGGGTCTGGAACCCAATGTCTGTGAGTGTGGGATAGGCCAGATTAATCCATTTGTTAGGGTTTGGAACACAGTGTCTAACAGTGTGGGATAGGCCGGATTAATCCAATGGTTAGGGTCTTGAACACAGGGTCAGAGTCTGTGGAGAAGTCCCGATTAATCCAGGGGTTAGGGTCTGGAACACAGGGCCAGAGTGTGTGGGGGAGTCTGGATTAATCCAGTGGTTAGGGTCTGCATCACAGTGTCTCAGAGTGTGTCATGGTACGAATTAATCCTGGGTTTAGGGTCTCGAACACAGTGCCTTAGAGTCTGGGGGAGGCCAGAATAATCCAGGGGTTAGGGTCTGAAACACAGTGTCTGAGAGTGTGATGGAGGCCGGGTCAATCCAGGGGTTAGAGTCTGGAACACAGTGCCTGAGACTGTGTGATAGGTCGGATTAGTCCAGGGATTAATGTCGGGAACACAGTGTCTGAGAGTGTTGAGTAGGTCAGATTAATCCAGGAATTAGGGTCTGGAACACAGAGCCTGGGAGTGTGTATTTGCCGGATTAATCCAGGGGTTTGGATCTGGAACAAAGTGCCTAAGAGTGTGGGATAGGCCGGGTCAATCCAGTGGTTAGGGTCTGGAATACAGTGTCTGAGGGAATAGGAGAGGCTGGACTAATCGAGGGGTTAGGGTCTGTTACAAAGTGCTGGAAAATGTGGGGAAGGCCGATTCAATCCCGGGATTAGAGTCTGGAACAAAGTGTCTGGGAGTGTAGGATAGGCCGGAATAATGCAGGCGTTAGGGTCTGGAACACAGTGTCTGAGAGTGTGGGATAAACCGGATTAATCCAGGGGTTAGGGTCTGCATCACAGTGCCTCAGAGTGTGGAAAAGGCTAGATTAATCCTGGGTTTAGAGTCTCAAACACAGTGTCTAAGAGTGTGGGATAGGCTGGAAAAATTCAGGGGTTAGAGACTGGCACAAAGTGCCTGAGAGTGTGGGATCGGCTGGATTAATCCAGTGGTTAGGTCTGGAACACAGGGCCAGAGTGTGGGGGGGAGTCTGGATTAATCCAGTGGTTAGGGTCTGCATCACAGTGCCTCAGAGTGTGTAATGGTACGAATTAATCCTGGATTTAGGGTCTCGAACACAGTGCCTTAGAGTCTGGGGGAGGCCAGAATAATCCAGGGGTTAGGATCTGAAACACAGTGTCTGAGAGTGTGATAGAGGCCGGGTCAATCCAGGGGTTAGAGTCTGGAACACAGTGTCTGAGAGTGTGGGATAGTCCGGATTAATCCAGGGGTTAGGGTCTGGAACAATGTGCCTGAGAGTGTGGGCTAGGCCGGATTAATCCAGGATTTAGGGTCTGGAACACAGTCCCTGAGACTATGGGATAGGCTGGATTAATCCAGGGGTTAGGGTCTGGAACACAGTGTCAGAGAGTTTGGGGTGGCCGGGTCAATCCAGTGGTTAGGGTCTGGAACACAGTGTCAGAGAGTTTGGGGTGGCCGGATCAATCCAGGTGTTAGGGTCCGGAACACAGTGTCAGAGAGTTTGGGGTGGCCGGGTCAATCCAGGGGTTAGGGTCTGGAATACGTTGTCTGAGGTTATGGGATAGACCAGATTAATCCAGGAGTTAGTGTCTGGAACACAGTGTCTGAGAGTGTGGGATAGATTGGATTAATCCAGGACGTAGATTCTGGAATGCGGTGTCTGCGAGTGTGGGACTGCCGGATTAATCCAATGGTTAGGGTCGAGAAGACAGTGCCTGAGAGAGTGGGATAGGCCGGATTAATCCAGGGATTGGTGTCTGGAAGACAGTGTCTGAGAGTGTGGGATAGGCCGGAATACTCCAGGGGATAGGGTCTGGAATACAGTGTTTGAGAGTGTGGAAAAGGACGGATTAATCCAGGGGTTAGGGTCAGGAATACAGTATCTGAGAGTGTGGGATAGGCTGGAATAATCCAGGGGATAGGTTCTGGAACACAGTGTTTGAGAGTGTGGGATAGGCCGTTTAATCCAGGGGGTAGGGTATGGAATACAGTGTCTGAGAGTGTGGGATAGGCCGGATTAGTACAGGGATTAGGGTCTGGAACACAGCGCCTGAGAGTATCGGAGAGGCCGGAGTAAACCAGGGGTTAAAGTCTGGAATACAGTGCCTGAGAGAGTGGGATAAATTGGATTAATCCAAAGGTTAGTGTCTGGAACACAGTGGCAAAGAGTGTGGGATAGGCCGGATGAATCCAGGGGTTAGGGTCTGGAACACAGTGTCTGACAGTGTCAGATAGGTCGGAATAATCCAGGGTTTAGGGTCTGAAATAACTTGTCTGAGAGTGTGTTGGAGGCTGGAAAAATCCAGAGGTTAGGGACTGGAACACAGTGTCTGAGAGAGTGGGATAGGTCGGATTAATCCATTGGTTAGGGTTTGGAACACAGTGCCTGAGAGCATGTGGGAATGGCCAGATTAATCCAGGGGTTACCTTCTGAAACACAGTGTCTGAGTGTACGATAGGACGGGTCAATCCAGGGGTTAGGGTCTGGAATACAGTGTCTGTGAGTGTGTGGGAGGATGAATTAATTCAGCTGTTAGGGTCTGGCACACGGTGCCTGAGAGTTTTGGATAGGCCGGATTCATCCAGGGGTTAGGTTCTGGAACACAGTGTCCGAGATTGTGGGTGAGGCCGGATTACTCGAGGGGTTAGGTTCAAGAACACAGTGTCTGAGAGTGTGGGATAGGCCGGATTAATCTAGGGGATAGAGTCTGGAACACAGTGTCTGAGAGCGTGGGATAGGCCGGATTAATCTAGGGGATAGACTCTTGAACACAGTGTCTGAGAGCGTGGGATAGGCCCCGTCAATCCAGGGGTTCGAGTCTGTAACACAGTGTATGAGAGTGTGCGGGAGGCCGGATTAATCCAGGGATTAGGGTCTGGAACACAGTGTCTGAGAGTTTGTGGAGGGCGGGCCAATCCAGGTGTTAAGGTCTGAGACACAGCGTTTGAGAGTGTGGGATAGGCTGGATTAATGCAGGAGTTAGTGTCTGGTACACAGTGTCTGAGAGTGTAGGCTAGGCCAGTTCAATCCAGGGGTTCGGGTCTGGAACACAGTGTCTGAGCGTGTGGGATAGGCCGGATTAATCCAGGGGTTAGGGTCTGGTACAAAGTGCCGGAAAGTGTGGGGAAGGCCTATTCAATTCCGGGGTTAGAGTCTGGAAAAAAGTATCTGGGAGTGTGGGATAGGCCGGATTAATCAAGGCATTAGGGTCTGGAACAAAGTGCATTAGAGTGTGGGGAGGCCAGAATAATCCAGGGGTTAGGGTCTGGAACACAGTGTCTGGGAGTGTGGTATAGGCCGGATTAATTCAGGGGTTAGGGTTTAGAACAAAGTGCCTGAGAGTGTGGGGAGGCTGGAATAACCCAGGATTTAGGGATTGGAACTCACTGTCTGAGAGTGTGGGATAGGTCGGGTCAATCCAATGGTTACTGTCTGGAACACAGTGGCTGAGAGTGTGTGGTAGGCCGGATTAATCCAGGGGATAAGGACTGGGACACAGCGTTTGAGAGTGTGGGATAAACTGGATTAATGCAGGAGTTAGGATCTGGAACACAGTGTCTGAGAGTGTAGGATAGGCCGGATTAATCCAGCAGTGTGAGTCTGGAATGCAGTGTCTGCGGGAGTAGGATAGGCCGGATTAATCCAGTTGTTAATACAGCGCAGTACAGGCCCTTCAGCCCTCGATGTTGCGCCGATCAAAGCCCACCTAACCTACACTAACCCACTATCCTCCATATACCTATCCAATGCCCGCTTAAATACCCATAAAGAGGGAGAGTCCACTACTGCTACTGGCAGGGCATTCCATGAACTTACGACTCGCTGAGTGAAGAACCTACCCCTAACATCAGTCCTATATCTACCCCCCCTTAATTTAAAGCTATGCCCCATTGTAATAGCTGACTCCATACGTGGAAAAAGGTTCTCACTGTCAACCCGATCTAACCCCCTAATCATCTTGTACACCTCTATCAAATCACCCCTAAACCTTCTTTTCTCCAATGAAAACAACCCCAAGTGCCTCAGCCTTTCCTCATAGGATTTTCCTACCATACCAGGCAACATCCTGGTAAACTTCCTCTGCACCCGTTCCAGTGCCTCCACATCCTTCCTATAGTATGGCGATCAAAACTGCACACAATATTCCAGATGCGGCCGCACCAGAGTCTTATACAACTGCAGCATAACCTCAGGACTCCGGAACTCAATTCCTCTACCAATAAAAGCCAGTACGCCATATGCCTTCTTCACTGCACTATTTACCTGGGTGGCAACTTTCAGAGATCTGTGTACATGGACACCAAGATCCCTCTGCTCTTCCACACTACCAAGTAGTCTACCATTAGCCCAGTAATCCATCTTTTTATTACTCTTACCAAAGTGAATCACTTCACACTTAGCTACATTGAACTCCATTTGCCACCTTTCTGCCCAGCTCTGCAGCTTCTCTATATCCCGCTGTAACCTGCCATATCCTTCCTCACTGTCTACAACTCCTCCGACTTTCGTATCATCCGCAAACTTGCTCACCCAACCTTCTAACCCTTCCTCCAGGTCATTTATAAAAATGACAAACAGCAATGGTCCCAAAACAGATCCTTGCGGAACACCGCTAGTGACGGCACTCCAAGATGAACCTTTGCCATCAACTACTACCCTCTGTCTTCTTCCAGAGAGCCAATTCCTAATCCAAACCTCCAACTCACCCTCAATGCCATATCTCTGTATTTTCTGCAGTAGCCTACCATGGGGGACCTTATCAAACGCCTTACTAAAATCCATATATACCACATCTACCGCTTTCCCCTCATCTACCTCCTTAGTCACCTTCTCAAAGAATTCAATAAGGTTTGTGAGGCACGACCTGCCCTTCACCAAACCATGCTGACTATCCTTGATCACATCATTCTTATCCAGATGTGCATAAATCCTATCCCTTACAATTCTCTCTAAGACTTTGCCCACAACAGAAGTGAGACTCACTGGCCTATAGTTACTAGGATTATCCCTACTCCCCTTCTTGAACAAGGGAACCACGTTTGCTAGCCTCCAGTCCTCTGGCACTACTCCTGTCGACAAAGAGGACACAAAAATCAAGGCCAATGGCTCTGCAATCTCCTCCCTTGCTTCCCAGAGAATCCTAGGATAAATGCCATCAGGCCCAGGGGACTTATCTATTTTCACCCTTGCCAGAATTTCCAACACCTCTTCTCTACATATCTCAAAGCCATCCATTCTACTTATTCGTGCCTCAGTATTTATATCGACAACAATGTCCTGTTCCTGAGTGAATACTGACGAAAAGTATTCATTCAGCGCCTCCCCAATCTCTTCAGCCTCCACACGCAACTTCCCATTACTATCCTTGATTGGACCAATTCCTTCCCTAGTCATTCTTTTATTCCTAACATACCTATAGAAAGCCTTAGGGTTTTCCCTAATCCTACCAACTAAGGACCTTTCATGTCCCCTCCTTGCTGCTCTTAGCTCTCTCTTCAGGTCCTTCCGGGCTACCTTATAACTCTCAATCGCCCCTATTGAACCTTCACGCCTCATCTTTACAAAGGCCGCCCTCTTCCATTTAACCAGGGATTCCAACTCCTTATTAAACTACGGCTCCCTCACACGACCCTTTCCTCCCTGCCTGATAGGTACGTACTTATCAAGGACACTCAATAGTTGCTCCTTGAACAAGTTCCACATATCAATTACGCTCTTGCCTTGGAATCTACTTTTCCAACCACACATCCTAAGTCATGCCTCAACGCATCATAATTTCCCTGCCCCCAGCTATAACTCTTGCCCTGTAGTACACACTTATCCCTCTCCATCACTAGAGTAAAAATCACCGAATTGTGGTCACTGTCCCCAAAGTGCTCACCTACCTCTAGTTCTAATACCTGGCCTGGTTCGTTACCCAGAACCAAATCCAGTATGGCCTCACCTCTTGTTGGCTTATCTACATATTGTGTCAGGAAACTCTCCTGCACACATTGCACAAACACTGACCCATCTAACGAACTTGAGCTATAGCTTTCCCAATCAATATCAGGAAAGTTAAAGTCTCCCATAACAATCACCCTATTACTGTCACTCTTCTCCTGAATCATCTTCGCAATCCTTTCTTCAACGATTCTAGGACTATTAGGAGGCCTGTAAAAGACTCCTAACAGGGTGACCTCACCTCTTCTATTCCTAACCTCAACCCAAACTACCTCAGATGGCAAATCTTCGTCCATCTTCCTTTCCACCGCTGTAATACTATCTTTGACAAGCAAAGCCACACACACCCCCTCTTTTGCCCCCACCTCCGACCCTACTAAAACATTTAAACCCTGGAATCTGCATCAGCCAATCCTGTTAAGGTCTGGGACACAGCTTTAGAGAGTGTGGGATAGGCAGGATTAATCCAGGCATTAGGGTCTGGAACATAGTGTCTGAGAGTGTGGGATAGACTTGATTCATCAAGGGATTCGGGTCTGGCACAAAGTGCCGGAGGGTGTGGGATAGGCCAGATTAATCGAGGGATTAGGGTCTGCATCACAGTGCCTCAGATTGTGGAATAGGCCGGATTAATCCTGCGTTTCGGGTATCGAACACAGTGCCTGAGAATCTGCGATAGACCGGATTAATCCAGGGGTTAGTGTTTGGAACACAGTGTCTGAGAGTGTGGGATAGGCCGGATTAATCCAGATGTTAGGGTCTGGAACACAGTCCCGGGAGGGTGTATTGGCCGGATTAATCCATGGGTTAGGGTCTGAAACACAGTTTCAGAAATTTTGGGGTGGCTGGCTCAATCCAGGGGTTATGGTCTGGAACACAGTGTCTGAGAGTGTTGGATAGGCCGGAGTAATCCAGGGGTTCGAGCCTGGAACACAGTGTCTGAGAGTGTGGGATAGGCCAGATTAATCTAGGGGTTAGGGCCTGGAACACAGTGTCTGAGAGCGTGGGATAGGCCAGATTAATCCAGGGGTTCAAGTCTGTAACACAGTGTCCGAGAGTGACAGGAGGCCGGATTTATCCAGGGACTAGGGTCTGGAAGACAGTCTCTGAGAGTGTGGGGAGAGCGGGTCTATCCAGGGGTGAGGGTCTGGAACACATTGTGTGAGAGTGGGATAAACCGGAATATTCCAGGAGTTAGGGTCTGGAACGCAGTGCTTGACAGAGTGGGATAGGTCCGAATAATCCAAAGGTTAGAGTCTGGAATACAGTGCCTGAGAGTGTGGGATAGGCCGGATTAATCCAGAGGTTCCGGTCTGGAATTCAGTGTCTGAGAGTGTGGGGACACCGGATCTATCCAGAGGTTTATGTCTGGAACACAGTGTCTTAGCGTGAGGGATAGGCCAGAGTAATCCAGGTGTTAAAGTCTGGGACACAGTGTCTGAGAGTGTGGAATAGGCCGGATTAATCCAGCGGTTTCGGTCTGGAATACAGTGACTGCGGGAGTAGGATAGGCAGGATTAATCCAGGGGTTAGGGTCTGGTACAAAGTGCCGGAAAGTGTGGGGAATGCCGATTCAATCCCGGGGTTAGAGATTGAAATAAAGTATCTGGGAGTGTGGGATAGGCCGAATTAATCCAGGCTTTAGGGTCTAGAACACAGTGCCTGAGAGTGTGGGATAGGCCGGATTAATACAGGGGTTAGGTTCTAGAACACAGTGTCTGAGAGTGTGGGATAGGCCGGATTAATACAGGAATTAGGGTCTGTGACACTGTGCCTGAGAGTGTGGGATAGGCCAGATTAATCCAGGAGTTAGGGTCGGGAACACGGTGCCTGAGAGTGTGTGATTGTCTGGAGTAATGCAGGGGTTAGGGTCTGGAACACAATGTCTTAGATTATGGGATAGGCCGGATTAATCCAGGAGTTTGTGTCTGGAATATAGTAATTGTGAGAGTGGGGTAGGTCAGAATAATCCAGAGGTTAGTGTCTGGAACATGTGTCTGAGGGTGTGGGATAGGCCAGATTTATCCAAGGGCTAGGATCTGGACTACAGTGTCTGGGATAGGCGGGATTAATCCAGACGTTAGGGTCTGGAACACAGTGCCTGAGAGGGTGTATTGGCCGGGTGAATCCAGCGGTTATATTCTGGAACACAGTGTCTGAGAGTGTGGGATAGGCCGGATTACTCCAGGAATTAGGGTCTGGAACACAGAGCCTGAGAGTGTGTATTGGCCGGATTATTCCAGGGGTTAGGGTCTGGAACAAAGAGGCTGAGAGTGTGGGGGAGACCGGATTAATCCAGCGGTGAGTGCCTGGAACACAGTGTCTGGGAGTGTAGGATAGGCCCGGTCTATCCAAGGGTAAGGCACTGGAACACAATGTCTGAGAGTGTGGGATAGGTCGGACTAATCCAGGGGTTAGGGTCTGGAACACAGTGTCCGAGAGTGTAGGGAGAGCAGGTTAATCCAGGGGTTAGGGTCCGGAACACATTGTGTGAGAGTGGGCGGCACGGTGGCACAGTGGGCGGCACGGTGGCACAGTGGTTAGCACTGCTGCCTCACAGCGCCAGAGACCCGGGTTCAATTCCCGCCTCAGGCGACTGACTGTGTGGAGTTTGCACATTCTCCCCGTGTCTGCGTGGGTTTCCTCCGGGTGCTCCGGTTTCCTCCCACAGTCCAAAGATTTGCAGGTCAGGTGAATTGGCCATGCTAAATTGTCCGTAGTGTAGGTAAGGGGTAGATGTAGGGGTATGGGTGGGTTGCGCTTCGGCGGGGCGGTGTGGACTTGTTGGGCCAAGGGCCTGTTTCCACACTGTAAGTAATCTAATCTAATCTAAACCGGAATATTCCAGGAGTTAGGGTCTGGAACGCAGTGCTTGAGAGAGTGGGATAGGTCAGATTAATCCAAAGGTTAGAGTCTGGAATACAGTGCCTGAGAGTGTGGGGACACCGGGTCTATCCAGGGGTTAGGGTCTGGAACACAGTATTTTAGCGTGAGGGATAGGCCGGATTAATCCAGGTGTTAAAGTCTGGGACACAGCGTTTGAGAGTGTGGGATAGGCTGGATTAATGCAGGAGTTAGGGTCTGGAACACAGTGTCTGAGAGTGTAGGATAGGCCGGATTAATCCAGCGGTTTCGGTCTGGAATACAGTGACTGCGGGAGTAGGATAGGCCGGATTAATCCAGGGGTTAGGGTCTGGTACAAATTGCTGGAAAGTGTGGGGAAGGCCGATTCAATCCCGGGGTTAGAGACTGGAATAAAGTATCTGGGAGTGTGGGATAGGCCGGATTAATCAAGGCATTAGGGTCTGGAACACAGTGTCTGAGAGTGTGGGATAGGCCGGCTTATTCCAGGGGTTAGCGTCTGGAATAAAGTGCATGAGAGTGTGGTGAGGCCAGAATAATCCAGAGGTTAGGGTCTGGAACACAGTGTCTGAGTGTGTGGGATAAACCGGATTAATTCATAGATTAGGGTCAGACCCAATGTGCTGTTAAGTGTGGGATAGGCCGGATTAATCTAGGGGTTAGGGTTTGGAACAAAGTGCCTGAGAGTGTGGGGAGGCTGGAATAACCCAGGATTTAGGGATTGGAACTCACTGTCTGAGAGTGTGGAATAGGCCGGGTCAATCCAATGGTTAGTGTCTGGAACACAGTGGCTGAGAGTATGGGATAGGCCGGAATACTCCAGGAGTTAGGTTCTAGAACACAGTGTCTCAGAAGGTGGGATAGGCGGATTAATCCAGGGGTTAGGGTCTGGAACACAGTGTCTGAGAGTATGGGGGAGGCCAGATTTCTTAGGGGTTAGGTTCTAGAACACAGTGTCTGAGAGTATGGGAAAGGCCGGATTAATCTTGGGGATAGGGTCTGGAATACAGTGTCTGAGAGCGTGGGATAGGCCCGTTCAATCCAGGGGTTCGGATCTGTAACACAGTGTCCGAGAGTGTGCGGGAGGCCGGATTAATCCAGGGATTAACGTCTGGAACACAGTGTCTGAGAGTGTGGGATGGGCCGGATTAATCCAGGGGATAAGGTCTGGGACACAGCGTTTGAGAGTGTGGGATAAACTGGATTAATGCAGGAGTTAGGATCTGGAACACAGTGTCTGAGAGTGTAGGATAGGCCGGATTAATCCAGGGGTTACGGTCGGGAACACAGTGCCTGTGAGTGTGTGATAGGCCGGATTAATGTTGGGGTTTGGGTCTGGAACACAATGTCTGAGATTGGGTGATAGGCCGGATTAATCCAGGGGTTTGTGTCTGGAATATAGTACTTGTGAGTGTGGGGTAGTTCGGAATAATCCAGGGGTTAGTGTCTGGAACATGTGTCTGAGAGTGTGGGATAGGCTAGGTTTATCCAAGAGCTAGGCTCTGGAATACAGTGTCTGTGAGTGTGGGATAGGCTGGATTAATCCAGATGTTAGGGTCTGGAAAACAGTCACGGGAGGGTGTATTGGCCGGATTAATCTATGGGTTAGGGTCTGGAACACAGTGTCAGAGAGTTTGGGGTGGTTGGGTCAATTCAGGGGTTAGCGTCTGGAACACAGTGTTTGAGAGTGTGGGATAGGCCGGATTAGTCCAGGGGTTCGAGCCTGGAACACAGTGTCTGAGAGCATGGGATAGGCCAGATTAATCTAGGGGTTCGGGTCTGTAACGCAGTGTCCGAGAGTGTGCGGGAGCCCGGATCTATCCAGGTATTAGGGTCTGGAATACAGTGTCTGAGATGTGGAGAGAGTGGGTCAATCCAGCGGTTAGGATCTGGAATACATTGTCTGAGTTTATGGGATAGACTGGATTAATCCAGGGATTAGGGTCTGGAACACATTGTGTGAGAGTGGGATAAACCGGAATATTCCAGGAGTTAGGGTCTGGAACGCAGTGATTGACAGAGTGGGATAGGTCAGAATAATCCAAATGTTCGAGTCTGGAATACAGTGTCTGAGAGTGTGGGGGCACCGGGTCTATCCAGGGGTTAGTGTCTGGAACACAGTGTCTTAGTGTGAGGGATAGGCCAGATTAATCCAGGTGTTAAACTCTCTAAAACAGCGTTTGAGAGTGTAGGATAGGCCGGATTAATCCGGTGGTTTCGGTCTGGAATACAGTGACTGCGGGAGTAGGATATGCCGGATTAATCCAGGGGTTAGGGTCTGGTACAAAGTGCCGGAAAGTGTGGGGAAGGCCGATTCAATCCCGGGGTTAGAGACTGGAATAAAGTATCTGGGAGTGTGGGATAGGCCGGATTAATCCAGGGGTTCGGGTCTGGAACACAGTGTCTGAGAGTGTAGGATAGGCCAGACTAATCCAGCAGTGTGGGTCTGGAATGCAGTGTCTGTGGGAGTAGTATAGGCCGGATTAATCCAGGTGTTAAGGTCTGGGACACAGCATTAGAGAGTGTGGTATAGGCTGGATTAATCCAGGTGTTAGGGTCTGGAACACAGTGGCTAAGTGTGTGGGGTAGGCCGGATTAATCCAGGCATTAGGGTCTGGAACTCAGTGTCTGAGAGTGTGAGAGTGTGGTACCGACTCGATTCTTCCAGGGACAGGGTCTGGCACAAAGTGTCGGAGGGTTTGGGATAGGCCGGATTAATCTAGGGATTAGGGTCTGCATCACAGTGCCTCAGATTGTGGAATAGGCCGGATGAATCCTGCGTTTAGGGTCTCGAACACAGTGCCTGAGAATCTGCGATAGACTGGATTAATCCAGGGGTTAGTGTTTGGAACACAGTGTCTGAGAGTGTGGGATAGGCCAAATTAATCCAGGGGTTAGTGTTTGGAACACAGTGTCTGAGAGTGTGGGATAGGCCAGGTCAATCCAGGGGTTGGTGTCTGGAATACAGGTCAATCCAGGCGTTAGGGTTTGGAACAATGTGCCTGAGACTGTGGGGAGGCCAGAATAATCCAGGGGTTAGGGTCTGGAACACAGTGTCTGAGAATGTGGTACAAACCGGATTAATATAGGAGTTAGGGTCTGGAACAAAGTGCCTGAGAGTGTGGGGAGACTGGAATAACCCAGGATTTAGGGATTGGAACGCAGTGTCTGAGAGTGTAGGATAGGCCGGATTAATCCAGGGGTTAGGGTCTGGAACACAGTGTTTTAGCCTGAGGGATAGGCCGGATTAATCCAGGTGTTAAAGTCTGGGACACAGCGTTTGAGAGTTTTGGATAGGCTGGATTAATCCAGGGGTTAGGGTCTGAAACACAGTGTCTGAGAGTGTAGGATAGGCCGGATTAATCCAGGCGTTAGGGTCTGGTACAAAGTGCCGGAAAGTGTGGGGACGGCTGATTCAATCCCGGGGTTCGAGACTGGAATAAAATATCTGGGAGTGAGGGATAGGCCGACTTAATGCAGGGGTTAGCGTCTGGAACAAAGTGCCTGAGAGTGTGGGTAGGCTGGAATAACCCAGGATTTAGGAATTGGAACTCACTGTCTGAGAGTGTGGAATAGGTCGGGCCATTCCAATGGTCAGTGTCTGGAACACAGTGGCTGAAAGTGTGGGATAGGCCGGATTTATCCAGGCATTAGGGTCTGGAACACAGTGTCTGAGAGTGTAGGATAGGCCGGATTAATCCAGGCATTAGGGTCTGGAACACAGTGTCTGAGAGTGTGGGATAGGCCGGATTAATGCAGCAGTGTGGGTCTGGAATGCAGTGTGTGCAGGAGTAGGACAGGCCGGATTAATCCAGGGGTTAGGGTCTGGTACAAAGTGCCGGAGAGTGTGGGGAAGGCCGATTCAATCCCAGGGTTAGAGTCTGGAACAAGGTATCTGGGAGTATTGGTTAGGCCGGATTAATCCAGGTGTTAGGAGCTTGAAAAAAGTGCATGAGAGTGTGTTGAGGCCGGAATAATCCAGGGGTTAGGGTCTGGAATACAGTGTCTGAGAGTGTGGGATCGGCCGGATTAATCCAGGGGTTAGGGTCTGGCACAAAGTGTCGGTGAGTGTGGGATAGGCCGGATTAATCCAGGTGTTATGGTCTGGAACAAAGTGCCTGAGAGTTTGGGGAGGCCGAAATAACCCAGGATCTAGGGTCTGGAACTCAATGTCTGAGAGTGTGGAATTGGCTGGGTCAATCCAGGGGTTAGGGTCTGGAACACAGTGGCTGAGAGTGTGGGATAGACCAGATTAATCCAGGGGTTAGTGTCTGGTTACATTGTCTGAGAGTATGGGATAGGCCGGATTAATCTAATATCTGAGAGTGTAGGATAGGCCAGGTCAATCCAGGGGTTAGGGCCAGGAACGCAGTGTCTGAAAGTGTGGGATAGGCCTGGTCTATCCAGGGGTTACGCACTGGAACACAATGTCTAAGAGTGTGGGATCGGTCGGATTAATGCAGGTGTTAGGGTCTGTAACACTGTGTCTGACAGTGTGGATAGGCCGGCCTAATCCAGGGTTAGGGTCTGGAACACAGTATCAAAGAGTTTGGGGAGGCAGGGTCAATCCAGGGGTTAGGGTCTGGAATACAGTGTGTGAGTGTGGGATAGTCCGGAATATTCCAGGAGTTAGGGTCTTTTAACACAGTGCTTGAGAGAGTGGGATAGGTCGGATTAATCCAGGGATTACGGTGTGGAACATAGTGTCTGAGAGTGTGGGATAGGCCGGATTAATCCAGGGGTTACGGTGTGGAACATAGTGTCTGAGAGTGTGGGATAGGCCGGATTAATCCAGGGGTTAGGGTCTGGAACACAGTGTCTGAGAGTGTGGGATAGGCTGGATTAATGCAGGGGTTAGGGTCTGGAACACAATGTTTTAGATTATGGGATAGGCCGGATTAATCCAGGGGTTTGTGTCTGGAACATGTGTCTGAGGGTGTGGGATAGGTCAGATGTATCCAAGGGCTAGGATCTGGACTACAGTGTCTGGGATAGGCGGGATTAATCCAGACGTTAGGGTCTGGAACACAGTGCCTGAGAGGGTGTATTGGCCGGTCAATCCAGGGGTTAGGGTCTGGAACACAGTGTCAGAGAGTTTGGGGTGGCCGGGTCAATACAGGGGTTAGGGTCTGGAACAAAGTACTTGAGAGTGTGGGAGAGGCCGGATTAATCCAGGGGTGAGTGCCTGGAACACAGTGTCCGAGAGTATAGGATAGGCCCGGTCTATCCAGGGGTTAGGCACTGGAACACAATGTCTCAGAGTGTGGGGAGAGCGGGTCAATCCAGTGGTTAGGGTCTGGAACAAAGTGCCGGAGATTGTGGGATAGTCCGGATTAATCAATGCGCTGGTGTCTGGAATACATTGTCTGAGAGTGTGGGATAGGCCGGATTAATCCAGTGGTTTGGGTTTGGAACAAAGTGCTTGTGAGTGTGGGATAGGCCGGTTGAATCCAGGGGCTAAGGTCTGGAACACAGAGTCTGAGAATGTGGTGTATGCCAGATTAGTCCAGGGGTTAGTGTCTGGAACACAGTGTCTGAGAGTGTGGGATAGGCCCGGTCAATCCAGGGGTTACACTCTGGAACGCAATGTCTGAGAGTGTGGGATTGGTCGGATTAATCAAGGGGTTAGGGTCTGGAACACAGTGTCCAACAGTGTGGGGGAGGCCGGATTAATCCAGGAATAAGGGTCTGGAACACAGAGCCTGAGACTGTGTATTGGCTGGATTAATCCATGGGTTAGGGATTGGAGCAGAGTTTAGGGTGGCCGGGTCAATCCAGGGGTGAGTGCCTGGAACACAGTGTCAGAGAGTTTGGTGTGGCCGGGTCAATCCAGGGGTTAGGGTCTGGAACACAGTTTGTGAGTGTGGGATAGGCCGGAATATTCCAGGAGTTAGGGTCTGGAACGCAGTGCTTGAGAGAGTAGTATAGGTCGGATTAATCCAGGGGTTGGTGTCTGGAACACAGTGCCCGAGAGTGTGGGATAGGCCGGATTAATCCAGGGGTTAGGGACTGGAACAAAGTGCTGGAGAGTGGAGGGAAGGCAGATTCAATCCAAGGGTTAGGTCTGGAACACAGTGTCTGTGAGTGTGGGATAGGCTGGATTAATCCAAGGGTTAGGGTCTGGAACACAGTGTCTGAGAGTGTGGGGAGGCCGGATTAATCCAGGGGTTAGGGTCTGGAACACAGTGTCAGAGAGTTTGTGGTGGCTGGGTCAATCCAGGGGTTAGGGTCTGGAATACATTGTCTGAGTTTATGGGATAGACCGGATTAATCCAGGAGTTAGGGTCTGGAACACAGTGTGTGAGAGAGTGGGATAGGTTGGATTAATCCAGAGGTTAGTGTCTGGAATACAGTGCCTGAGAGTGGGGACACTGGGTCAATTGAATTTATTGAGAAGGTGACTAAGGAGGTAGATGAGGGGAAAGCGGTTGATGTGGTATATATGGATTTTAGTAAGGCGTTTGATAAGGTCCCCCATGGTAGGCTACTGCAGAAAATACAGAGATATGGCATTGAGGGTGAGTTGGAGGTTTGGATTAGGAATTGGCTCTCTGGAAGAAGACAGAGGGTAGTAGTTGATGGCAAAGGTTCATCTTGGAGTGCTGTCACTAGTGGTGTTCCTCAAGGATCTGTTTTGGGACCATTGCTGTTTGTCATTTTTGTAAATGACCTGGAAGAAGGGTTAGAAGGTTGGGTGAGCAAGTTTGCGGATGATACGAAAGTCGGAGGAGTTGGAGACAGTGAGGAAGGATGTGTCAGGTTACAGCGAGATATAGAGAAGCTGCAGAGCTGGGCAGAAAGGTGGCAAATGGAGTTCAATGTAGCTAAGTGTGAAGTGATTCACTTTGGTAAGAGTAACAAAAAGATGGGGTACTGGGCTAATGGTCGGATACTTGGTAGTGTGGAAGAGCAGAGGGATCTTGGTGTCCATGTACACAGATCTCTGAAAGTTGCCACCCAGGTAAATAGTGCAGTGAAGAAGGCATATGGCGTACTGGCTTTTATTGGTAGAGGAATTGAGTTCCGGAGTCCTGAGGTCATGCTGCAGTTGTATAAGACTCTGGTGCGGCCGCATCTGGAATATTGTGTGCAGTTTTGGTCGCCATACTATAGGAAGGATGTGGAGGCACTGGAACGGGTGCAGAGGAAGTTTACCAGGATGTTGCCTGGTATGGTAGGAAGATCCTATGAGGAAAGGTTGAGGTGCTTGGGGTTGTTTTCATTGGAGAAAAGAAGGTTTAGGGGTGACTTGATAGAGGTGTACAAGATGATTAGGGGGTTAGATAGGGTTGACAGTGAGAACCTTTTTCCACGTATGGAGTCAGCTATTACAAGGGGGCATAGCTTTAAATTAAGGGGGGGTAGATATAGGACTGATGTTAGGGGTAGGTTCTTCACTCAGCGAGTCGTAAGTTCATGGAATGCTCTGCCAGTAGCAGTGGTGGACTCTCCCTCTTTATGGATATTTAAGCGGGCATTGGATAGGTATATGGAGGATAGTGGATTAGTGTAGGTTAGGTGGGCTTGGATCGGCGCAACATCGAGGGCCGAAGGGCCTGTACTGCGCTGTATTCTTCTATGTTCTATGTTCTATGTAATCCAGGGGTTAGGGTCTGGAACAGAATGTCTGAGTGTGAGGGATAGGCCGGATTAATCCAGGTGTTAAGGTCTGGAACACAGCATTTGAGAGTGTGGGATAGGCTGGATTAATGCAGGAGTTAGGGTCTGGAACACAGTGTCTGAGAGTGTAGGATAGGCCGGGTCAATCCAGGGATTAGTGTCTGGAATAGAGTGTTTGAGAATGTGGGATAGACCGATTAATCCAGGGGTTAGTGTGTGGAACACATTGTCTGAGAGAGTGGAATAGGCCGGATTAATCCAGGGATTAGTGTCTGGAACAGAGTGCCTGAGAGTGTGGGATAGGCCGGGTTAATCCAGGACGTAGGTTCTGGAATGCGGTGTCTGCGAGTGTGGGTGTGCTGGATTAATCCAATGGTTAGGGTTGAGAAGACAGTGTCCGAGATTGTGGGATAGGCCGGCGTAATCCAGGGGTTAGGGTCTGGAATTTAGTGTCTGTGAGTGTGGGGCGAGCGGGTCAATCCAGTGGTTCGGGTCTACAACAAAGTACCGGAAATTGTGGGATAAACCGGATTAATCCAGGGGTTAGTGTCTGGAATACATTGTCTGAGAGAGTGGGATGGGTTGGATTAATCCAGGGGTTAGGTTCTAGAACACAGTGTCTGAGAATGTGGGATAGGCCGGATTAATCCAGGGGATAGGGTCTGGAACAATGTCTGAGAATGTGGTGTATGCCAGATTAATCCAGCGGTTACGGACTGGAACACAGTGTCAGAGAGTTTGGGGTGGCCGGGTCAATCCAGGGGTTAGGGTCTGGAGTATATTTTCTGAGTTTATGGGATAGACTGGATTAATCCAGGGGTTAGGGTCTGGAACACAGTGCTTGAGAGAGTGGGATAGGTCAGATTAATCCAGGGGTTAGTGTCTGGAATACAGTGCCTGAGAGTGTGGGATAGGCCGGGTAAATCCAGAGGTTAGTGTCTGGAATACAGTGCCTGAGAGTGGGGACACTGGGTCAATCCAGGGGTTAGGGTCTGGAACAGAATGTCTGAGTGTGAGGGATAGGCCGGATTAATCCAGGTGTTAAGGATTGAAACACAGCATTTGAGAGTGTGGGACAAGCCGGATTAATCCAGGGGTTAGTGTATGGAATACAGTGCATAGTGTATGAATATAGTGTATGGAATGTGGGATAGACCGGATTACTCCAGGGGTTAGTGTGTGGAACACAGTGCCTGAGAGAGTGGGATAGGCCGGATTAATCCAGGGGTTAGGGTCTGGAAGAGAGTGTCTGATGGTGTGGGGAGACCGGGTTAATCCAGGGGTTAGTGTCTGGAACAGAGTGCCTGAGAGTGTGGGGTTGGCCGGATTAATCCAGTGGTTAGGGTCTGGGACTATGAGAAACAAAGCTCACAGACTTCAATAATTGCAGTCCGAGACAAAATCTGAATCAGTAGTGTCCTTTATTTTACTCTTGCAAGAGGGTGTGATGTCCAGTGTCTATAAGGCAGGGGACATGCACACCCCAAATTCAATCAATACACAATATTTATATAATTTAGTTTCTTTTGTTTTACATTGCTTCCTCCCCTGTTTACATCCTCCACTTCCCTAAGACGGGCCCCCATTACCCCTGTTTATCTCTTGCCTTATCCGGCCTTGTCTGTGACAAAATGCTTATTTCTGGCCTCACAAGGCCGTTTGACCTCATCCTGCTGTAGGTCATTGTTAGGCATATTCTTTCTTCACCATTATCTACTCCCTCCATTTCTACCTTCCCCTGATCCCTATGACCCTTTTAATTGGGGTTTGTTCCTGTGTTTCTGT
Source organism: Chiloscyllium punctatum (assembly GCF_047496795.1). NCBI lineage: Eukaryota > Metazoa > Chordata > Chondrichthyes > Orectolobiformes > Hemiscylliidae > Chiloscyllium > Chiloscyllium punctatum. The sequence goes on along the minus strand of NC_092771.1, from coordinate 48,911,599 downwards.
AAAAGTGGGAAACAGATGTTTATACCTACTGTTTGTACAGGCATATCGAGCTTAACTTCCTCCCCTCACAGAATCTTATCTATTCCCCTGTAATATCTACCATTGTTTTGCAGTCACGTTTCATTCTGTCATACAATTTTAGCTAATACAATTATTTCTTCCACATCGTTTCCATTCTTGTTGACTCAGCTCTTGGCTAAAACAATTACACACCTCCTATATGCACACACAACGTGTGATTTCCGACTGCGGCTGGAAACGTGGGGGAAGGGGGAGGGGGAGGCTTTTGAGTCTTTCTTCTCCAAGGGAGGGAACATCAGAGATAGGGAGGTACAATTCCTATCATTCCATGCAATCTCATCCTGATACAGGGCTATCATACATTTCATGCCCTTCCTGTCTCCCTTCCACCCGAGTGGAAAGGCAACCCCCTGGGTCACTGTCCGACCGGAGGCACATGCATAGCAATTGGTCTTGTTCAGACTTTTCACAGGATACTTTACCCATTCAACCCAGACATTTGCATCCCCATACCCAGTTTCTATTTCGATGGTCTGTTTTAAGTCGTTTTCCTCTGTAATTTTTACTACTTTAGGGTCATCGGGAGGGGTGAAAGGTTATATCTTATTATCCAGTAGTTCTACCCGTTTTCCCTGTCCTACGCTAATTCGAAAACAACAGCCCAAGAAATCCTTCCCATTTGCTTTCATTTCTATCCCAAATGTTTCACTTAATTGTATCTCATAGGTGCCCCACCCTACCCCCCCCCCCCCCACCCCCAGAATTGCTTCGTGCCATGTGGTTTTCTTTATCGTTAAGCATATTAGGTTACACTTTTTATCAGGACAATCGAGAGCTGGTCGGAAGGGGGCCCCGGTGTACTGTGACGAGACCATTATACCAAGTACCATCCCCAAGGCCATCCCCATAGGATTAAGATGTATCTCTGAGCTGTGGTACTGCCTCTGATTATCTCCATCCCCACAATTTAAGCTGCATACATCAGCGTCTATTACCTGTGGATTATCAGACTCAGGGACCGTTATTTGACAAAATCCCAATATTAAGAGAGCTTGTATCATAACCCTAAAGCATCCCCAGCATTCTAAAAATGGTGTTGGAGCACCAAAAGACTTAATATACAATCTTACAGAAATAATCCCGCGCTCGTGTCACCACTGTATAATCAGTTACTCAAAGTCTCTTTAGTCTGAGTTTCAGTGGGTCTTGCATTGATTCGGCTGTCCAGACTTCTTCCTCAACTGGAGGGTCCACTGGCCCTTTGATCCGAGTGTAGTGAGTCCAGCCTTTCCCCACCATCCTTATTGCCGTTTCGGTCGTCAAAAGAGCCTGGTACGGCCCTTCCCAGTCCGGCTGTAATTTAGTCTCTGTCCATGATTTTACTAAGACCCAATCTCCCGGCCGGATGGTATGAACGGTGAATTCAAGGGGTGGAGTCTGTGCCAATAAACCCTGTTTCCTGAGGAGAGACAAAGTGGAGGACAAGCCCAGTATATACTTCTTTAAGAACAAGTCTTTAGTTTCGGGAAGTGGCAATTCCCCATTTGTTCCCAGATAAGGTAATCCAAATAAGATTTCATAGGGGGATAGTCCCAAATCTTTCCTTGGGGCTGTTCGTACTCACAAGAGAGTTATAGGTAAACATTTGGTCCAAGGAAGTCTGGTTTCTATTATCAATTTAGTGAGCTGTCATTTGAGTGTTTGGTTCATTCTCTCAACCCTTCCTGATGATGGTGGGTGCCATTAAGTATGGAACTCCCTGGAAATTCCCAACCCTTTCATTACCCCCTGTAACACTTTAGAGGTAAAATAAGTTCCTTGGTCAGAATCTATACGGTTCACTAGCCCATATCAGAGAATTATGTGCTCTAATATTGTTTTAGACACCCCACTCGCAGTGGCAGTAGCTCGGGAGTATGCCTCAACCCAACCAGATCGATGATCTACTATAACCAGTATATACTTTAGTCTGCCTACCATAGGGAGTTCAGTATAATCTACTTGTATACTCTGGAAAGGTCTCAATCCTGGGTCTCTTCCTCCTGGGGTCTGTTTTCTCAAGACTTTCTTATTTACCTTTCTGCATATGATACATCCCTCACATATTTGTTTAACAATTGTATATATTCATTTTCATCCATATTCCCTAAGAACTAAATCACACATTGCTTGTACTCCCCAATGGCTGCCTTGGTGTAGGACAGCCATAATCTCTCCCATCATCATTTTGTTTAACATTTCCCTTCCATCAGGTAACCTCCAATGCCCGTCTGCTGTTTTTACAGCCCTGAAATCTCTCAATTCTTTTTCCTCACTTTCAGTACATATTGGAGCTTCCCGAGGACCTGGGACAGTAGGTATTATGGAATGGATCACCACTTCTTGTGGGTTCAGGGCTGCTTCCTTAGCCACTTCATCGGCTAATCTATTTCCCCTAACTTCAGGTTCATTTCCTTTCTGATGACCATTTCCATGCACTACCCCTATTTCTCGGGGGAGTAATAGGGATTCCAAGACCCGTTTAATCAACTCCTCGTGTACTAATTCCTTCCCCCGGCTATTGATCAGCCCGCTTTCCTGCCATATCTTTCCGAACGTGCCAACACCAAATACATATTTAGAGTCAGTGAATATTGTTCCCTCTTTATTTTCTAACGCCCTAAGGGCTCTTTCCAATGTATAGAGTTCGCAGGTCTGAGCTGACCACACATTTGGCAACCTTCCTGCCTCGACCACACTACCTTCCATCCCATCTACGACTGCATACCCATTATGTCTTTTCCCTTCAGTCACCCGGGATGATCCGTCTATAAAATGTGGGGCTCCTGCATGAAGTGGAACATCTCTCAGGTCCATGTGGACCTTAGTTTGGTATTCTATAATGTCAAAGCAATCGTGCCCTGGATTCTGAGGAGAGTCTCCTTCCCCTTTCCAAAGAAAGGCAGCTGGATTTAAACAATTGTCCGTGACCAACACTAGATCATCCTTTTCTATTAATATTGCCTCATATTTCAGAATCTGCGAGTCTGCCAACCATCGCCCAGCTTTTTGGTTTAGGATCGTTCTCACTTGGTGTGGAGTGCTTACTATTAGGGCTCCCCCAAATGTAAGCTTTCTGCTTTCCCCCACCAACAGTGCAGTGGCAGCCACAGCCTGCACACACTCAGGTCACCCCCGGGATACTGGATCCAATAGCTTCGAAAGATATGCTCCTGGCTGTTTCATTCCTCCCCACCTCTGGGTTAATACTCCCAAAGGCACTCCCTTATCCACGGTAGCAAAGAGGTGGAAAGGTTTATCTCGAGAAGGTCAGGCTGACACGGGGGCATGGATCAGATCTCTTTTGAGTTCCTCAACTCGTTCTTTTTTCTCATCATCTCAACTTAGACATTTTGGTTCCCCCTCTCATAGTTTGAGATATAATTTCTTAGTCTTCTGTCCATAGGAATCAATCCACAATCTGCAATATCCCGTTAGACCCAAAAATGTCCGTAACTCCCGTTTAGTCCTGGGCAGCGGCATTCCCACTATTCCCTCTATCCGTTCCGGGCTTATCTTTCGCTTTTCCTCACTAACTAAATGTCCCAAGTATTTCACTTCTTGCTCCACATATCGTAGTTTGTTTTTAGATACCCTCAGTCCCTGCTGACCCAGGAAATTCAATAATTTGTTCGTGGCTTCTACTATTCTTTCTCTTCTTTTTCCTGTTACTAAGATGTCAGCTACATCCTGCAACAGGGAGTCCCCTTGGGGCTGCTAAATTTCTCCAATATTTGTTCTAACATCTGTCTAAATAAATTCGGGGATTCCGTAAACCCCTGGGGAGCACGACCCACCGGTATTGCTGTTTCTGTCCTGTCCTGGGGTCTTCCCATTCAAAGGTAAACAAATTCCTACTTTCCTCTGCCAAGAGACAAGCCCAAAAGGCATCCTTTAAATCTATCACACTAAACCATTTGTGGTCATGAGGGATCTTACTTAATAAGGTATAGGGGTTTGGCACCACTGGGTGCCTGATCTGTACTATTCGATTTAATGTTCTCAAATCCTGCACCAATCGATAAGTTCCATCGGATTTCCGCACTGGTAGTATTGGGGTATTATAAGGAGATATACATGGCTCCAACAATCCATCTCTAATCAATCCCTCAATTACTGGCTGCAGTCCTCGTTTACCTTCTATGGAAATGGGATAATGTTGCTCACAGACAACGTCCCCTTTCCTTTTTAAACTTATTTCTAGGGGAGGAATCTGTAGTTTTCCACGATTCCCTTCTCTAGCCCATACAATCGGGTCTATCTCTCTCTCTCCACATCCTCTGTCAACATTGACTTTTGTACAACTAGTTCTTTTTCCTGAATTCCAATCTCCGGTCCTAAGAGGACAATTAGGTCTCTCCCTCGTAAGTTACATCCTTTATCAGGGATATACAGCAGTTCCCCTGTGAACCTATCCTTAGGAACTTCTATCAAATACTGTTCAAATACTGGAACAGTAAATCCTTCCCCTTTTTACCCCCGAAACAGTAATTGACAGTGTTGACATTCCTACTTTCTTTGGTTTAAAATTCAGCGATGACCGTGTTGTCCCCGTATCTACTAGGAAGACTACCTCTTCCCTACAGGGTCCCACCTTCAGGTTTATCAAGGGTTCCTGGTGGGCCCCCGAGGGCAGGAACCCCTGACACCCCTATTCTTCATCAAAATTCATAAGCGGAATTGCCCTTTCTTCCCTTTGTAGATCAGGACAGTGCCGCTTAAAATGCCCTATCTTTCCATAATAATGGCATCCTGCCTGTGGAGACTTCCATCTCTGCCCCTGTCACCTGAATCCTCCATCAAATGCTCCCCCTTCTCCTCTCCCTCTCCCCCTTGTCCTCTCCCTCTCCCTCTCCCCCTTGTCCTCTCCCTCTCCCTCTCCCCTTGTCCTCTCCCTCTCCTCCTCCCCCTTGTCCTCTCCCTCTCCCTCTCCCTCTCCCCCTTGTCCGCTCCCTCTCCCTCTCCCTCTCCCTCTCACTCTCCCTCTCCCCCTTGTCCTCTCCTCTCCCTCTCCCCCTCCCCCTTGTCCTCTCCCTCTCCCTCTCCCTCTCCCCCTTGTCCTCTCCCTCTCCCTCTCCCTCTTGTCCTCTCCCTCTCCCTCTCCCTCTCCCTCTCCCCCTTGTCCTCTCCCTCTCCCCCTCCCCCTTGTCCTCTCCCTCTCCCTCTCCCCCTTGTCCTCTCCCTCTCCCTCTCCCCCTTGTCCTCTCCCTCTCCCTCTCCCCCTTGTCCTCTCCCTCTCCCTCTCTGCCCTACATGCTGCCACCCACCCTCCGGTTGCTCACTATTGGTCCCATTCTTTTCTTAACTACCTCATCAACCGTAGCTCCCATCATTTTCACCTTCTGTTTTTGTCTCTCCTCCTCTCTCTTTACAAACACTTTCTGTGCCTCTCTTAACAATTCATCTCATGGTTTTTCACTCTACCCTTCTATCTTCTGTATCTTTCTCTGTATGTCTGGCCATGCCTTTGTCACAAAATGTACTTTCAAAAGACCCTGTGCCACTGGGTCCTCAGGGTTCATTCCAGAATATCTCCACATTGAGTCTCGTAATCGTGGCAGGAAAGCTGTGGGAGTCTGATCTTTCTCCTGTCTAACTTCAAAGGCTTTAGTCAAATTCTGCGACTTTGGAACTGCCTCTCTTACTCCTTTTAGAATCAGGTCTTTCAATTCCCTTATTTCTTCTCTATGATCCGGGTTTTAATTGTCCCACTGGGGGTCTCTGAGGGGAAACTTCGTCTCTCCCTGTCCCCAGTGGGATGTTCCCTGTCCCATATTTTAATGGATGCTCCTCGAATAAGTCCCCTTTCTTCTCCAGTAAATAATATATTCAAAATAGACATTAACTCTGTCCATGTATACAGACTGGGCCCCAAGAATTGATCAATTTGTTCAGACAACCCTACCGGATCCTCAACCAGGACCTTCATCTCCTTTTTAAATGTTCTGACCTCCCCACTGGTGAGGGGGCACTTACAAACCCAATCTCTTTGTCCCCTACTGGTACCTCCCGAAGAGGATAACTCTTTACATTCTTCCCCCTTTTTTTGTTTTTGTTTTCCTCTCCTTCGGCTTTGATTTAGATCCTCTGGAGGCCTCCTCTACGTCTACTTTCTCTTCCTTTTCTTTCGTTGAGGATTGAGGGTCTGGGACAACAACATCCCCGTCCACTGCCCCTTCTTCCTCCTCTTGTGGGTCATCCGTTCCCTGTCCCTGTCTGTCTCTCCTCCTCCCCCATTTCCACCCAATCTGATGTTATGGTATAGGAGGAGTGGGGGGGCGGGGGTCAAACAGCCAAGAGGATCCCAAGGACTGGGTGGGGCAGAGGGGGAATCCCTTGTCTTTACTACTATCATTCCCAAACTGCCCTTCCAACAGGACACATAGTCTGCCTCTTCTTGACGAAACGGTTGTTTATTATTCACATACAAATCTAAATACTGACAGACCCAATTCTCGTCCGAACTTTGGCCAGAAGACAGCCGGACGAAGGATTGGTTCTTTGGTCCATAATAAACAACAATATTCCATCATTTTCTTTTTATCTTTTTCCCTTGTACAAGTCTTACTTGTCCATTTCCTTAACATCCTCCCGAACGGACTTTCTGGAGGAATGTTACCAGGGACCTTTTCTTCCTTTACTTTGTCACAGTTTGACTTACTCTGCGTACCCCCCATTTCTCAGGGCGTTCGCCAGTCCCTCAGCGATTAAATACCCCTTTTCCCGACCACCAAGGCAATACTTAAAAGTCAGTTTTCTTACCTTGGTCTGTGCACAGAGTTGCCTGGCCCCATTTTCTGTATTTTCTATCGACCTCCTATCACTGTCTGATTCAGATGTCTCTCTTGTGGGATTCGTTCCAGTTGCCCAAGGGAGTGGACCAAACTGGGAGACGAGACCGCTCCTCAATTGGGAACAGGACGCATCTTCCCAGTGTCCAGGGACAGCCACTCCCCCCAGCGATGGAAGAATATCCCGGATGAACCCCTAGTTTTGAGAAACAAAACTCATGCACTTCAATAATTTCAGTCCCAGACAAGATCTGAAGCAATCAGTATCATTTATTATACACTTGCAAGCGCGGTGCCTGCAGTAAGGCACCCAGAGTTTAGCAAGTCCATATCTTATATAGGATTCACTCCTCCCAACCTGGTGCCCATTACTGTTGTCTATCTCTTGCCGTATCCGGCCTTGTGCATAACAAAGTACAAGTTTTACTCGGCTATTTCACCACATCCTGCTGTGGCCCATTGTTAGGTATATCCTCCTTCACTGCCATCTGTTTCCCTTGTAACATTCCCTCCCATTCCTCATCCACATTGAGCTTTATGACCTTTTAATTGGGGTTTGTTTTTGTTTTTGCAGAAGTGGGAAACAGATGCTTATAACTACTGCTTGTACAGGCATATCTGGCTTAATCTA